>NC_071985.2:137587500-137891666 GCF_028885655.2 Pongo abelii
CCTTAATAAATGCCTTTTAATATATACATATATCCTATTAGTTCTGTTCCTCTAGAGGACCCTGACTAATATACCCACCATCACAGTTTGCAGCTTCTCTTCCAGGAGAGATATTTGCTGTGACTACATCCTCTATAACCTCCCCTCCAGTTTTTTCCTCAGGATGATCCAAGACACCAGAGAGGTGAAAATTAGCTTCCTTTCACCAAAAATAAAGGGAAGGGAATTGTTCTCAATTCGCCAAGTACAGCTCAATCTCCTTCACTGGGGAATCAGAATTTGACTAAATCATGCCCTAACTTTCCCATCTCATTTCCTTCCTGAGGGAATTCTGGTCAACTACTCTGCTTACTACATCCCAAATGGGCCCTAAGCTTTCTCATCATGATTTCTTCACTTAAAACATCCTTCCCACCTACAACACCCTTCAAAATTCTAACTTGCCTTTAAACCTAACTAAAACTTCAACCCCTCAAAACAGCTTTTCCTTAACTGATTTAGACTGAAATCATCATGCTTACCTTTTCACAAATTACAGCAATTTCATGTTGAGGGTCTGAATTGAGACAGTGGCAACAGGAATGCACATGCGAGAATAGACTCAAAATCCATAATGGTAGTCAAATAAATGGTCAGGGCTTGGTGGATGTTGGTGGATGTTATTATGGATGCCTTTTGCCAGAAAACTGCTTGAGAGTGAGGCTAGCACCATGAAGGGAATATAAGCCTTTTCCCCTGCAATTTCTACTAGGCACAATATTTAGAATGTGAGGCAGAAATTACTAATGGTCAAATTTCTTAAGATGTTATACCTTCCCCAAGGAAGTAGAATGTAAATAAACATTTTCATAGCACAGAGATCTGTTGCCGACTCTAATTACAATAATCTCCCATTCTGAAATTACTTTTTTCCTCACTGGTTCTTTCATCACAGACACCCAATTTGAAATCAAAGATAACTGACGTCACCTCTAAAATTTTCATTACTTGAAGTATGGGAAACGGAGGATGTATGTTTCATGCCCTTTGCGCCACACATGTGCATGTCTCAGTCTGTATTCCCTGAAATAAATTTGCTACAATCCTGTTTTTACAATATGCTAAAGATATATTACCAAAATAAGCTTGCTCCTCCACAGAGTAAGTGAGCCGAAGGCATTGTGTTCCATCTTTACAATGAAATGCAGATTTCTCATTGAAAGACTAATCTTCAGTTTCAAAAGATTGAACAAAATGGTGCTTAAGAAGAATTATAACTGGTTAAATATAAGCTGCTAAAAACAACCAGGACAAGAATATTCTATGGGTACCAAAGCATTTTCATCTGCTTATGATTTAAACAAATTCCTTTCTGCGGAAGATCTTATCTCAGTATTTTCTTCTGAGATCAGCAAACAAAAATCAGGAAGTATACTGACCCAGAGCCTTCTTTATCTAAATGATCTTATTTCTCTACATTTGTATCAGTAAGAGATTGCCTCATATTAGCATGATTGGCCCCTCGTCTGGCCTGAACCTACTCATAGCAGAATGGAAGAGTCCCACAGAGCTCCCCGTGCTCCTGGTGGGCCACACATGGTCACATTTGCTCAGCATCTCCTCTCAAACGTCTACTCACTGGCAGATACCAGTCCAAGGTCTGCTTAAAACTAGTGACCCGGCCGGGCGCGGTGGCTCACGCCTGTAATCCCAGCACTTTGGGAGGCCAAGGTGGGCGGATCACGAGGTCAGGAGATCGAGACCATCCTGGCTAACATGGTGAAACCCCGTCTCTACTAAAAATACAAAAAATTAGCCGTGGTGGCGGGCGCCTGTAGTCCCAGCTACTCGGGAGGCTGAGGCAAGAGAATGGCGTTAACCTGGGAGGCGGAGCTTGCAGTGAGCCGAGAATGAGCCACTGCACCTCAGCCTGGGCGACAGCGCAAGACTCTGTCTCAAAAAAAAAAAAAAAAACTAGTGACCCATTCCTTCCTTAGAAGACGTAGGGACCAGCTTCAGTACCTTCATCCCTGTCACCTTCACAGCCCCATATAGTTTTCTCTATCTGCCAATCTAATCCCATGTCCTTTTCCTTCACTGCCCTCCCAACCCTTTTCCGGGTCCTCTGGAAGTCATGGTGTGTTAGCAGTAAACATACCTAGAGGCTGGGTGCAGTGGCTCATGCCTGTAATCCCAGCAGCTTGGGAGACCAAGGCGAGTGGATTATCTGAGGTCAGGAGTTCAAGACCAACCTAGCCAACATGGTGAAACCCCATCTCTACTAAAAATACAAAAATTAGCTGGACATGATGATGGGTGCCTGTAATCCCAACTACTCAGGAGGCTGAGGCAGGAGAATTGCTTGAACCTGGGAGGCAGAGGTTGCAGTGAGCCGAGATCCACCATTGCCCTCCAGCCTGGGCAACACAGCGAAACTCTGTCAAAAAAAAAAGAAAGAAAAAAAACCTAGAAACTCAATTTCTCTGAATATATCACCTTCTCACTCCAGTGAAAATCTCCAGTAGATCCCAAAGGCACAGTTTCCCCCAGTCACTACACAGGTTGTGTTTTTCCTCTGATAACATTTGTCCTAAAGAAGCGGGGAGCTCTCCTCATTGCCTCTTCCAGATTAACACTCCTGACTCCATCCTGTAAACCCAGCCATACCATCTGATACTTTGCATTGTTGCAAGAATCTACCTTCCAATCTGCTGATCACTCTCATTAAATGAAAGAATGTATGTTTGCTCACTGTCTTCCTCTCCACTTCTGTAACAATGGGGGGTGGTTAAATAATCACATAGATCTCACAGACTTTCGTTCTTTTTGCTGAATTTATACCATACCCCACCTCAGCCACTTGTTTTCCTGGTCATACCCTGTCTCTTCTCATTGTCAATAACTTCACTCCTCCAAAATATTGGTTTTAAGTGTCCCTCTGATTACAACCTCTGAGCTTTACATCTTGATCATTGTTTTTACCACAATTCCGGTAACCTCAGGATATTCAAATCTTGGACCTACCACCCTTTTGCTGACCATCAGGTTCTCACTTCCCTCCTTCCCCAGTTTAAATTCCACGGTCCATCTCTAACATCACCTCTCATATACCCTCTCAGCTCTCATCTGCTCATCTTGCCCCTTATGTACTCAGAAAACAGAACCGCAATCCTAATTACATTCAGCTTTCTGTCTACTCCATGCCTACACCCAAGCCAATTCTGAAGGCCGGAGAAAAATCCCACAATTGTTTGGACTAATCACACTTTAAAATCATGACCACAAACCTTAACAATGTCCTCAACCTTAACCAGGAATTCTGGCATATTGTCCTTGCCAGTTCATTCTCCTGCCTTCTGAGACAAGTCTCTCTCTCACACACTCACTCTTCTTCACTTGAAATTTCAACACATCCTACACATTGGTGTCTCAAGGACATCATATCTTATTTTACTAAGAAAGAAGGAACACCCCAAAGAGAACTTTCTCATCCTGCAACCAAACCTGGCATCCTTTCTGCTGCTATGCCTGCACCTTGCCTGCCCTCCTATAACAGGGCTTGAACTGTCTGTCCTCCTTTCTAAAGCCAGCCCCTCCATCTGTGCAGTGGATCCTGTCCCCTCTTGCCCACATAAGGATTTTGGCACAGCAATTGTCTTCATTCTCTCCTGGCTTGTTACCTGATCACACATCTTCCTCCTTTTAGCATTAATTCCACTATCCATTTCTTGGCTTCCATTCACTGTAAAACTATTCAAAACCTTGCCATGCTCTCTGCATCCACTTCCTTGCTTCTCATTCTTTCCTGAACCCCTTCCATTCAGGTTAATATCCCCCCATTTCACTAAAACTGTTTTTTCAAGGTCGTTAATGACCTCTGTATTGCCAAACTTAATAGTCTTTTCCTCATTTTTGTCTAATTTGACTTCCCAGTATCATTTGATTATTTAATATCATCATTTGATAACTCCCTCTTTGGGGAATATTTTTTCTTGGACTATAGAACATCATATGTGTCTGGTTTTCTTCTTACCTCATTGTCTGTTACTTTCCAATCTCATTTACTGGATTTCTCACTCCCACTTGAGGCTCAGCCCTCAGCCCTCTTCTCTATCAGCACTCATATCCCTTAAGTCATCTTATCTCTTCCATTGCTTTCCATACCATCTGTGTGCTGATGGTCCCAAATTTCTATCACCATCCCCTGACTTCTCCCATAAACTCCATATATATCCAACTCCCTGCGTGACATCTTCACTTAGATGTCTAATAGGAATCTCTGCAGGTGTACTTCAAAACATACTAAGAATCCCTGCCATGATGACCAAGAACCATGAGAAGATTCAATATCAATAGTAATCAGACAGTGACAAACAAAAAACACAATGTGATTTTTCCATCAACTCATTATTACCAATTATATTGCTAGGAATATTCACAAACATGTCTTAGGTGCACATTGCACACACTTTTGTTGTTCAACTTGAGATGATGCCAAACTTTTCCAAAATAAATATATATTCTCAGCTGTTTTTGCAATTTTTAATTTTTAACATCACTACTACCAGTCATTTTAAGTTTTGTTATTCTGCTGTGTGTGTGTGGTGTTATTACATCATCCTTTTAATGTGTATTTTCTTGATTACTGGCAAAGTTGAATACCTTTTTATTATTGACCAAGCAAACTGAACTATGAGATTTAGGATGCAACTTAGGCGCCTAAACTATAAAGAAAGCCATGGAAATGATTACCATAAAAATCAGGGGAGTAGTTACCCTCCCGAGGCAAGGAAGGTAAAATCACCAGAAGAGGACATGCAGAGAGCAAGGGGCTTTCTGAGTGCTGATGAATGTATTTTTTGCTCTGTGTAGTAGTTACACAGATGTTCACTTTGTGATAAAACACTGGGCTGTAAACTCTTGTTTTGTACAATTTTCTACATTTGTTTTATTTCACAGTAAAAAAAATTAAATAGAAGGTTAAGTGAAGTAAACAAATATTATTTGAGTACTTACTACATGCTGGGCCATATGACAAATACTAGGGACCCAAAGATTAATAAGAAAGGTTGTTTCCCTCAAGGTCACCATGAATCACACGACTAATTGGTGGCAGCCAGAATTGCACCTGGAGCACTGAGAACCCATGAAAGATGTCAAGAAGGAGGGGGATTTGTGGCAGGCCTCGAAATGTCAGTGGTATTGGATAAGCAAAGAAAAGGAGCGGCATGATGGCCATCTTTAGATTTATGGCCAGAGCAACTCCCCGTCTACACATACATTGACATTGACACTCAGATGCCCACAGTCACACACACACTCATGGTGTACATTTGCTGGAGCAGCTGTAACAAAGTACCACAGACTGGGTGGCTTCCACAACAGAAATGTGCTGTCTCATACAGTTCTGGAGGCCAGAAGTCTGAAATCAAGGTGTCGGCCAGGTTGGTTCCTCAGAGGCTGTGAGGGAAGGATCTGTTCCAGTCCTCTCTACTTGGCTTGTACATGGCTGTCTTCTGCCAGTGTCTCTTCACAACCTCTTCCCTCTCTGAGTGGCTCTGTGTCCAAATTTCCCCTTTTATAAAGACAACAGCTAATGGGATTACAGCCCACCCTAATGTCTCCTTTGAACTTGATTATCTATACAAAGACCTCTCTCCAAATAATGTTGAATTCTAAGGTATTAGGGGCTAGGATTTCAACATAAGAGTTTTAGGGAGACACAATTTTACACACAACACTCAACATATATACATACTCACAAATGTACACACATCCATGTTCTTCCATACACAGTCACACATACACACATACAGTCATACACACTCGCATAGATATGTACACATCTACATAAAGACATACACACAATCTCACAATACACATATGCACAGCCCTTTACCCTTTCTCATTCATATCGACGCCCTCACAGGCAGGCAGGCATCTGCAGGGGAGTTGCTCCTTTCCCCCACGCTGCCGCCCGCAGCACCCTGTCTCCTTGAATGGGAATGTGAACCAAGCCAAGGAAAACAGAGTCTCTCACCAAGCATTAGCCAAACTGGAAGTAAGGGAAGACAGCCCCCCACTGCCTGGTGGCAAATTTGGGAAGATAAACACCCAGTTGCTACTGGAAACACTGTTCCACTGTAGTACACGCCAAGGCCTGTCTGCTGGACAATGAAGGAGAACCACAGGAGAAAAAAAAGAATCTCGATGCCCATATCCCCGGGCCCCAGCCATCCATTGGTCAGCTGCACCCTGACAGCTCACAGTATGGTAATTCCCCTTCCCTGCTCAAGTTAGTTTGGTGTGGGTTTCCATCACCTGTTAATTCCAAGAGGCCAGGGCTTTCCAATGGAAGTCTAGGAGGCCTGAAGAGACCATGAAGATAGAGGGTGAGGGATCAAAATGAACTTGTCACCACATCTGATGACAAGCCTTCTCTTTTCTTTTGTTCCATTTTGTTTCATTGTCACATTTGTATATTGTTCTCCAACCACACCACTTTCTTTCAGTACTTCCCCAACCTCTCTATCCACTGCAAACTTTAAAATCCTCCCTGCTCCTTGCAGATCTCTGTTTATATGTTAAGTCTGTCCAAAAAACATTTCCTGACCACCCTAGGAAAGGCAGTTTACTCTCATGTTACCTTCTAACTCAGAACTTTAATTGCTTTCTTCAAAGTCCTTTAACACAGTTGGCAATTATTTTATTTGTATGCTATTTACTTGGGTTTATCTCTCTTCCCCATTCTACGCTAAGCCCCCTAAGGACAGAAACTGGGTGCATATGTTCCCCATTTTATCCCCTCAAGCCCAGCACCCAGTGTGGCACTGATGGCTGATACAAGAAAGTTAGGAAGGAAAGAGATAGACAAAGAGGGAGGCTGATGGATTCTCCATCCCGCAGTAACTTCCCAGCTGTGCTCTCTAAAATCCCAGCATTCTGAGAAGACTGTTTCACTGGCAATTTCACCCTAGACTTCTGTGCCTCTTGCTCACTGAATGCTGTTTTACCTCCTGAGTGATTCTTCTCTGTTAGTCTCCCAGGCCGCACACCCACAGGAATGCCCCTGCTGCGTGACCTGCTTGCTTTAAAGGTGGGGCATCTGTGCCTCTTATTTTTAGCATGGTCACAGGTGTCTTGTATTACCTTGTTTTGTTTTTAGCCAATGAAAAAAACATGTTGAGAATTCTTAAGTGACTGTTACAAATTGTAATACTCCCCCACCTTCATTTTTGTAATTTCTTTACCCCAAAGGCTTTCCTCAGGTGTGCCATAGGCAATGCTGGATTTCTTGGGACAGAGCAATGAAGAACAGTATCATACTCAAAAACACGCACCGGGACATGCAGGCAACTTTCTGTCTGGAGAGCCTTCTTTGGGGCCAAGGATACAGGAGTGCTTTATAGTCTCTATTCACAAAATCCTGTTTGGAAAAAAAAAAAAAAAACCTGTTATTTGTTGGCTTGTTTTTTGTTTTTTGGGTTTTGTTTTTGTTTTTGTTTTTTGAGACAGGGTCTCGCTGTGTCACCCAGGCTACAATGCAGTGGTGCAATCACAGCTCACTGCAGCCTCAACCTCCCAGCTCAGGCGATCCTTCCACCTCAGCCTCCCAAGTATCTGGGATTACAGATGCTGGCCGCCACACCTGGCTAATCTTTGTATTTTTCATAGAAACCAAGTCTCACTATGTTGCCTAGGCTGGTCGCCACCTTCTGGATTCCAGTGATCTGCCCACCTCAGCCTCCCAAAGTGCTGAGATTACAGGTGTGAGCCACCGCACCCAGCCAAAAAACCTTTTCAAACACTTGAAAGAAATGACTACGGTTTATTAACAGTCTTAGAAACCAAAGCCTTCATTTACCACAATGACTAGCCCAGGGGAAAAAAATAGTTTACTGTGGTGTTTGTAAGGTGCCTGAAAACCACATTTCCTCCTCCCTTTCCTTTCAGATACTCAATCTCAAGGAAACCCAATTGACAAGTTTCTGGCAATTCAACACCATGTACTATCGCACGTCAGAAATCAGTATGGAATGTTACACTCACTTTTCCTGTAACTTCTTACAGCCTTTAAATTGCCATCTCTCTAACTACATTTCTTCAAACAATATTGCCATTTGAGTGGTATCAATCAGACAGGATTGCACTTTGATGTCAAAATTCTCAGTCAGCCCACGTGAATAAATTCTGATTACTTCTGTATTCTGGAAAGAAAAAGTATTTTTTCAGATTATGGTCATGAGCTGTGAGTGAACATTTAATAAAAAATAATATTGACTTCTCATCTGCAGGTGTCTGGTGCTAAATTTAGTGTCTTTTGCTAACAGAACCACCCTAGGCCTAGCTTGTCTTTAACCATGGCCTTAACACTCCACTGCTTTGCCTAATTCCTAATTCTAAGCAACTCCCATGGCCTAGTTGGTTTTGTTGATTTAAAAATGCGCCAGTTTAAACTTCACATTTCAGGTTTGATCGCTATGGGACAAACTGGCTCATAAATCTTCGCTCGGCTACTAGTAACTAGGGAGAAGTCGCTTTCTTCAGTAAACATCCCCTGCTTCTCAGTAATAGGGTGCCTTCCATCACCCAGAGGTTTTTTCCTTTTAATTGAGTGTTTGTTGAAGCATGACTCTGAGATAGGAGGCCTATTCAGGAACAGAAATTGCAGCCCAAAGTGCCCATTACTTACCTGAGACAGGGCCTGAGACCAGCTGCACCTTGCAGAGCCTGGACGCTGGGGCGTGTGGATTCGGGCTGCTGGGCCGATTAGCGACATTGCCAAAAGTGACAGGGATGCAGGGAGATCAGGAGAGCCTAGGTCTTGGTATTCTCTCCACCACCTACAAACCTGAGGGATAAAAATAATAATAAAGTAGGCACTCCATCTTTGCTCCCCCCTCCCCACCAAAAAAACCTCTCCCCAAAATGGAAAATTCAACTTCTCTGCACACCAGAAACACACATCTGTGTTTCCCCGTTGGTTTTTTTTTTATTTTTCTTCTCCAGCAGTCAGAAGTCTGCTTCCAAAGCTTCCCCTGCCTTCCCGATTTGAAAGGAGAAGAGAGCTAATATTTTTTTCAATCTCCATTTTGAGCCAGACATTATATTAGCTGCTTCAGTATATCATTTCCTTAATTCTTCCAACAGGGCAATTAACTTGATCCGCGTGTTATGGACAGCTACTGGGAAGACCTTTGCTCTGTCTTAGCTCTCCCAGTCCTGATCTCATGGGCCCCATTTTTCCTAGCCCAGAGTTCTTCTTACACATCAATATGGATGAGGTTTTACTTTGAACTGTTCATTCTTCCAAGAATGACAGATGTCGGATTAAACTGCAAAACTCCCCAACTTTATATTCACTGCATTCACCTCCAATCAATAAACGCATTCTGGTGCTTCCCAGCAGGAAGACAGTCTTCATTATGGCCCTCCTTGGCAATGTGGGGAACTGCTCCTCCCAGCCCTTCAGAGTTTACACTATTTTGCACATACCCTTCTCACCCCTGATGGAAAGCACTATAGTGTCTGCAAATGTGATTTATTTGAATTCTAGCAGAAACATTTGTAGTACGTCTGGGTGGTCCTCTGTCTTGAGCTGAACCTCGCAATGCTACAGAAACGGGTTATTACTGATACCTGGGAATAGCTACAGCTTCTTTCTTAGCTGGGATAAATTACAGTATGACCTCTCCGTGGTATCAAGTACGTAGTGAGCCCTTAGCCTTCAGACAAAATGGCGCCAAGATCACAGATATTTGTCCTGCAGAAGTACTTGAAGTTTGCTCTCCCCTCTATTCTCTAACATAAACAAGCCTCTGCTTTGATCCTTCTCATTGCCCCGTTCCTGTACACACCCCTTCTCTGTTGCTTGGCTCCCATTACCCTCCCCTAACTGAAAGTCCCTCTGCTTCCTTACTCTGAGCTATCTATTCTTCAATAAATAACTTAAAACCTTCCACAAAAGGGGACTGACTGCTGAGCTGGGTTTTCAGAAATGAACAGAGTGAGCTGGTGAACAGAATGTGCAGAGTTACTGCAGGCAGGAGAAATGTGTGCACAGGAACGAAACACATTGTGTTAATATTTGGAAACACTCTGATCAGGGATTGTTTGTCTATGAGAAGCAGACACCAGCTCTAAGAAGCTCAAGTAAAAAGTAAGTTTACTGTTAGTATTGAAGGGAATAGTAAGGAAACAAATTTCAGGTAGTAAGGCCAAGAACTAGCACCACACAACCTCCCATGTCCACTTCAACCTGAACGTCTGCCCCATTCTCCTTTCTGATAATCAATTTCCTCTACCTGCCTATTTGTTAGCCCTAATTTCACAGCCTTAACACTACCAGCTCTCCTAGTTCAAACTACATAGGGGAAGGTCATGTGATTAGTTCGGCTTGGGTCAGGTGATCACTTCTGGCCCAATCAGCTGTGGCCAGAATAGTCCACTGTGAGCATGGCTATTTGGAGCTGTCTCTTTAGCAGCTACTGTGGTTGGAAGGCACATCCCAACGGAAAAAAGCAGGCTGAGCAGGCAAACTGTGTCTGGACAAGACAACTCTCAGCAGCTCAATTTCTGAAACTTAAAGAACAAGGCAAAGAATAGTGGAAATGAAACCTTGTTCTTTGCTGGCTGATGAGTGCCTCTAGACATGGCTCTGTAAATTGTTGGTTAGGTCATTTTAAAATATATTTTTATGTGCTTTCAACCTTTTTTAAAAATTAGATTTTACTAACCTTTTTCTCCCATTACTTAAAAACATTTTCAACTGTTGGTATCTTAGATGAGAGAGAAATACCTCAGTCAAGCCTTTCTCCTCAAGCAGTTCCCCATGACTCTACGAAGTCCTCTTTCCCTGTTCAAGACAGTTACTTTCTATGCCAAATACCTAACAATTCCCCTGCAGTCTTTTTTTTTTTTTTTTTTTTTGTACCATGGATTCTGGCATTGGTTTATGTAGTATTTATTTCCCAAACTAGATTATAAGCTTTTGAACAGAAAAACCTGCTGTTTCTATATTCTTGCTTCTATATTTCCTTGACTGTCATATATACTCATTGGAGATGGATTATCTGAATATCTATTATGATGGACTTCAACACTATATTACAATGTAATAAGTAATCTCTTATGACATGTATTAGTCGTGACTCTTTTGGTCACAAATTGCAGAAACCAACCTAAACTAGCTTAGGCGACAAATGGGAATATATTGGAAAGTTATTAGATACCATCATATCTAAACCATGGGAAGGGCAGAGAGATAACCGGACAAAAGGGCAAGAAGATTCAGAGACTCAAAAGAAAAATCTGTCTCTCTTCCTGCCCCCACTTCTCTTCCTTCCTGTCTTCCTCCTTCTTTCCCATCTCCTTTTTTCATCTTTACTTTCTCTCACTTTTAGACGGTTCTCTTGGTGGTTTCTAAGTTTAACATCTTACATTTTCCACTGCTAGAGAGAAACTGACTGTCTTTCTTGGTTAGAATTTTAAAATTCTGTTTGGTTGGCTCAGTTTGGGTCAGTGAGCCACCCCTGAATCAATAAAGTGTATGTGGAAATGGGGTTGAGACATGGACTCTAAAAACATGGCTTTGCCTGCTGAATCTACATGAATGGAGAAAAGCAGTTCCCAAAATAAAAGGTGTTTAAGTAAGGGTAATACTAATTACTGCAAATGGATAAACCCCTAGCTCTCTGTGGCTTAGCATAGTCAAAGTTTATTTTTCACTCATGACACAGTCCTGATCAGGTGGCTCCTCTCCACGTGATGCCCAGGAGGAAGAGAAAACAGGTTTTGGTGGACACGTACAGTCTCTGTCACAGAGGCATGCTGTCCCCTAATGAAGAGAAAGGAGGAAAGGGAGTTCTTGGTCTCCCAAACATTAGATGTCCATTATGCCAGACATAATACATCAGCTCATAACACAATCACCCGGGAACAATCATGGAAAGAATGCTACAGATGGACAAAAAAGTAGCGGATATAAAAATGTATCTGTATCCATAATGTAAAACAAAGTTGAACATGAAATTATAAAGAACCTCAAAAAACATGCTAATAACTCAAAAACAGGAATCGTGGGGTTTTAAGAAACTGTTTCTTTGCATTTCATTCATTCAGAGGGACCATCCTGAGTGCTGTCCTTGTTTCACGAGATTCTGGTCTAACAAAGTAGTAGGTTCTTGCATCCTCCCCCACTACCCCAAAGAATGATAAAATTGTTTTATTTGGAGGCAAGTTCTCTCCAAAGGCTTTTTTATTTAGTGCCAGAGATTACAGTACACTAATACAGTAAAAGCTGGAATCAAGACCTTTGTTCGTTCCAATTCCTTGATCCCAGGCTTAAATACGTCTCCTCATAGGATCTTTATTTGCCACAAAGAGACTGCAGCTGGTTCCTTCCATTTTCCAGGCCTACTCTCATCATTTCAATTAAACAGACTCTTGGAACAATGCATACTTCTATCATGATCAGTCTCTTTTAGTTATCTCTAGGTCAAATAGATGCCTCCAACTCTCACTTGCAGGTTTCCATGATGCCTTTGTGCCCTGTTCCCATTCATCCTCCTCTTTTCCTTCTCCTTGTGGAAGAGCAAATAGCTGTACCATTTCTTCATGTTACTGGGTGAGAATCCACTCCATACCCCAGCCAGCCAGGTTCCTCTGGCTGCCTTTATCACCTTTGTTATCTTAAACATTATAGCAAAGTAATTGTTAGGAGAGTCCTTGCGGGGGAGGGTGAGTAAACAAGGTAATTATAGAGGAAACTAAAAATTGTAGGACAGAGAGAAAATCTACCTATGTACAATGACAGGTCCAAGAAAGTTTTCAAGACTGATGAGTAGACACAAACATTTGCAATTTAGAGAAAAATGCACGTCAAACCTTTAAGCTTATGAAAGCATCCCAAGTCACTGCCTCTAAGTCATAGTTCACTGCTAGGACTCTTAAACTCTGAGCTCAACCTGAAATAGGGCACAATAGGTGTTAAGCAGAGTTCCTCCCAGAATCCTCTACATTCTCACAATGCCTTTATAAAAGTACCTGCCAGATATATCATCCGCTTGCCTCTGCTTGATTGGAAACATTGAAGCATGGTAAAGGTGGAGTGAACTACCCACCACGTGACAGAGTAGCAGAGAGAGTTCAGGGAACAAAGCTTGGGATTTCATCCCTGGGTGCCTACCTTAGCATACGGCCATTCTGCTGCACATGTTTTTCATAATGTACCTCCGAGGGTTTGAATTATTGCTGGGTTTTGCTGTTTTAGGTGGATAGGGAGAATTCAGGTGGAGAATACTAGTAAAATGCAAGAAGTTAAAGCATTATTGGTATAACAAATAGAGAATGTTTTGTTCCAGTCGAGAGAGCTCCAATATTTCATCCCAAAGTCATCTTCTGGGAAAACCGAAATGTAAGGAGGCTGACACATACTGAATAAGATTTAGTAGGCACATTTCCAGGGTATGCACAGAGCCTGAGTTTTGCTGATTTTACACTTCCTCTTTAACCTTAGGTCTACCTGCGTAAATATCTACAACGTCTTATGCTAGTGAACTTTCAGGGCAATGTAGTCAATAGACCACAACACTTTTATTATACATTAGTTTCTCTTTTCAGATGCTTATGTTCGCAAGGCATACTCCCTGATCACAGTCAACTCTCTCTTTTAAAATCACATTATGCAAAAAACAGTTTCCCAGATAGTTTTCCCATACAAAATAAAACCTGAGGAAAAACGCCCAGATATTAATAATGATCGCTACATGAAGGTTATTACTATGAGTGATTCTGAAATCTCTTCTATGAATTCATACTACTTTTTAAATCAGAAACGAAAGATAAAATTAAAACCCTTAACTGTTTTAAAGGTTTAAAGACACACCGTGCAGCTCCACGTGAGTCCGTGTCACCTCTAGAGGGCAAGGCAAAGCCCTTGAGGGAAAGTGCGGAGCAGCTCAACTCTTTCGGCTGCTTTGTGAGGCTGTGATCAAGAGGCAGTGTGGTACAGTGGTCAACCAGAGCACCTGGTTCTCAATCCCACCACAGCTACTCTGTTGTTTGACCTTGAGCTCAACACATCATGCCTTAGTGCAGCAGATGCCTCATTTCTCATCTGTAACCTGGGACAATTAAGCATAACGCCTACTTATAGGGTTATATGAATCATAAGGATTAAATGAGGTAAAATAAAAAAAATCCAGAGCACTGTCCAGTACATGCTGATAACTCAATAAACACTAGGTATTGTATCAGCAAAGATCCAGTCAGAAAGAAGATACTACTCCAGATATTTTTTTTCTTTTTCAACTTTTATTTTAGATTCATGAGGCACATGTGCAATTTGTTAACCGAGTATATTGTATGATGCTGAGGTTTGGGATACATATGATCCCTTTACTCAGGTACTGGGCATAGTACTCAACAGTTAGTTTTTCAAGCCTTGCCCCCCTCCCTGCCTGCTCTAGTAGTCTCCCGTGTCCACAAGTACCTGATGTTTAGCTCCCACTTATAAGTGAGAATATGCAGTATTTGGTTTTCTGTTCCTGTGTTAATTCACTTAGGATAATGGCCCCCAGCTGCATTCATGTTGCTGCAAAAGACATGATTTCATCCTTGTTTATGGCTGCATAGTATTCCACAGCGTATATGCACATCATTTTCTTCGTCTAATCCACCACTAATGGGCACCTAGATTGATTCCATGCCTTTCTATTGTGAGTAGTGCTGTGATGAACATGTGAGTGCATGTGTCTTCTTGGTAGAATGATTTGTTTTCTTCTGAATATATACCCAGTAATGGGATTCCTGGGTCAAACAGTAGTTCTGTTTTAAGCTCTTTGAGAAATCTCCAAACTGCTTTACACAGTGGCTGAACTAATTTACATTCCCACTAACAGGGTATGTGTTCCCTTTTCTCTACAACCTCGTCAACATCTGTTGTTTGTTTTTTTTTTTTTTTTTTTTTTGACTTTTTGATAATAACCATTCAGACTGGTGTGAGATGGTATCTCATTGTGGTTCTGATTTTCATTTCTGTGATGATTAGTGATGATTTCTTTCATCTTCTTTGGCCATTTGTATGTCTTCTTTTGAAAGTATCTGTTCATGTCTTTTGCCTATTTTTTAATGAGGTTGTTTTTTGCTTATTCAATTATTTAAGTTACTTCTAGATTCTGGAGATCAGACCTTTGTCGGATGCATAGTTTACAAATATTTTCTCCCGTTCTGTAGGCTGTCTGCTTGCTCTGTTGTTAGTTTCTTTTGCTGTGCAGCAGCTCTTTAGTTTAACTGAGTCCCACTGGTCAATTTTTGTTTTTGTTGCAATTACCTTTGAGGACTTAGTCATAAATTCTTTCCCAAGGCCCATGTTCAGAATGATGTTTCCTAGGTTATCTTCTAGGATTCTTATAGTTTGAGGTTTTACATTTAAATCTTTAATCCATCTTGAGTTGATTTTTGTATATGGTGAAAGGTAGGCATCCAGTTTTATTCTGTGTATGGCTAGCCAGTTATCCCAGCACCACTTATTGAAGAAGGAATCCTCTCCTCATTGCTTACTTAATACAGGGAATTGATTATACAGATAATGGAAGAGATTAGGAGTCAACAGAGAAGGGCAGAGAAGCAACTCAGAGATTAGCAACAACAGGAAGCTGCCACCACCCCTAAATTGGAGGGACAAAGGGAAGAGGTAGAACCACCTGGCAGAACCTGGAACCATGATGGGTCTGTTGAGTAAGAACTGAAGCCATGGCAGAGACTCAGTTGCTGCCAGGGGAGCTGCCCAAAGAAGAAAGACGGGAGAGATGCCCTGGCCCCCCTCCTCCTGCCCTCTGGTCTTTTGCCAGTGCTGCTCATTAGCCAAACCTCTTTTCAAACTGAAAGAGAAGGGAGCCTGGGAAATGTAGTTCCCTGCAACAGAAAGCAAGGCAGAGAAAAGCAGGGAATGGAGTGGAGAGCAAATGGGCAAATAACTGGCATAAGCATTATCCTTATTTTCCAAGAAATAGCTCTTTAAAGGAACTTTGCATTTGCCTAAAGGCACACTAAGTAGTTTTTCATAATGTCACCCTTTGTAGCTTCCTCCTAAGCAAATTTTGAGAATTTTTGCAGCCCAAGGTTCAAGTCCAGTGACTATTGCCAAGCAAAAGGTGTATCTTCCATCCTCATGTGAGACCCATGCCTCTTATTTCTTTGACATGCTGTAAGTGAAGTGCACTGAGTCTCTCCTGAGTGTTCATCACAAGTTTCTAATTTCTCCATGCCCTCCACAGCATGCATAGCATAGACATTCTTATGCATACTCGAGCTTTCTGTACTTCAGTTTCCATATCTGTGACATGAAATGCTAATACCTACTATACCCTGAAACCCAACCTTTTTTAAAAGCACCTTATAAACTGTAAAGCACTTTACACAAATGACTTGTCATTACCTTTTGATTTCTGGCCTGGTGCTCTTTTTGCTACCCCATGCCAGTCCTCCACCAGAAACAACTTAATCATTCTGACATGTTAAAAGACATCATGAACCTGTGTACAAAAAAAGTGACTGCCAAATATAATAGCTTCTGCTAAATTTCAGATGTGGTCCCAAATCAAATCAGCCTTAGAGCATGCTGACATGGAAAATGAACTTGTTCACATGTTAGAGCTCTTAGTCAGGCTTCCCTACACAACTACAGTCTTGTTTGGGATCATCTTCTAAAATATAACAACTGATGCACGTAAAAGCATATTTAAGCACATTTTACATATCTCAAAAGCATGTTTAGGCACATTTTAAAACACAAGATATTGGGCAAACAGAAAATCTAGCCAATCCTAAAAGAGAACCACAAACAGCTTCCCTCTTATGGAATGGCTGCTTTGTGGCAGGCATTTGCAAGGCACTTTACAGACCTCATCCTGCAAGATCAGTGTTATTAGTCTCATTTTATTAATGGGAAACTGAGGTTGAGAGGTCCAAAGCACCGTTCTTGAGGCCGTGCAGCCAGTCATCAGCAGAGTTAAAAGTTGGACCAATAGCATTCTGCCAAACATCTTTCTACTACATAACACTGCATCCCACAGTAGAATGTCTGTGTCTTCATTTCCCTTTTGGCTGCTCCAAACACATGCTGTGACCCTGGCAGCTCAATCCCACACCATATGGCCCACACCTGGCAGGAGCTCCAAGCAGCCTTTCCTTGTCTATAGAAAACAACGGCATGACAGTGCATCCCTCAGATCTCTGCTGGCAAGGTGCAAAATTGAGCAATAGGTCCAGTGTCTGCTCTCTGTAATCTATCACCACATTCACATGGATGCCTCACTTCCTACCACCTTCTCCCAGTCAACAGCTGACCACAGCAGGGACATTAAGGCAGGGCCATCCCTGGAAGATAGTAGATTCTTCTGACAGGCACTTTCGACTCTCCTTCAGCTTAAGACTCTTCCACCCAGCTTTATTTCCTTCCCTCTCTTATTCACAAGGTTCAGACCTACATCATAGTCTGATGGCTCTCCCCGCTTCCTATGTTCCCTCATAGTCATTCCCTCTAATAAATCTCTTGTCTGTCTAATCCAGCCTGGGCATCTCCTCCTCAGAGCACCCAGACTAAACAGCATCTCCTACCCTGTCCTTGTTCTCTCTCCTCACCTTATATCTCCTGGTCTCAAGTTCCGGTCTCAGGGCCCAGCACCCAGCTGCAGCCTCAGTGGACCTGGCCAATCAATCTATTCCACCCACACCACTACTACTGGGCTCCAAATTAGAGGTGGGACTAAACTTTTTCCCCATTTTTAACACCTCCCACTTCAATACCTTTTTGCTGCTTGAATGTCCCCTTATTGGGGAAGAAAAAAATGTTATAAATTTCTTGCCTCTAGGGTGTAATTATTAGTAGTTTAATGTGCTATCTCTCCAGGGAGTCTGCATTTTAAAGAGGTCAAATAAGGAGGACAATCCCTTGACCTAAAGAAATGAATACATTTACAAATCTTTCTTGAGTACCCACATCAGGGAGCTCAAGACAAACTGGATTCAAATTTAAAGAGTAGAGCTCCTGAGTGGGATTTAAACAGTTCTGCCCCTTGTCTGGAGAGATCTTTTCTCAGAGCAACTATGCTGCTCAATAACACTGAAGGCAATCCTGGATAAAGCCTTCCCTACCCCAAACATGCCATTCTTTTTAACAGTGACCTGGAAATGCTCTTCTTCATGTGATGATAGAAGTGTTTCAATTCAGCCCGCTGTGGCCTGGGTGGAGGAGGCCACTCAAAATCCAGCAGGTGGGAGAAGAGTTCCTTGATGATTTTAACCTGGTCTTCTACCACCTTCTCTCAAGTTACAACCTCTTACTGTAATTACAAGCAAGCCAGGAACTCTGTGGTGGCATGTGTTATCACAGAGGTTACTCCCTCCTGGGCCTTACAAAACACTGGCCGGATGTTTCTTGGGCACCGAGCTCCTTGGGCAAGGTGCTTTATTTACATGGGCTTGCTCCCCTATACATAAAAATTAAGTAGTAGCACTTAGGAGATACTCCTCCATCTTCCTATAAAAGCCAAGAGTGGAGAATAAGGTACTATCTTCAAAGTACTTGATACAGTAGTTCCCCCTTATTTTCCAGGGATACATTCCAAGACCGCTGTTGGATGACTGAAACCTGGATAGTATCAAACCCTATAGAAGTATGTTTTTTCCTATCCATAAATATCTATGATAAAGTTTAGTTTATGAATTAGGCACAGTAAGAGATTAACAACAATAACTAATAAAATAGAACAATTATAACAATATGCCAGCATCACTACTCTTGCACTTGGAGCCATTATTAAGTAAAATAAGGGTGACTTGAACACAAGCACTGCCATGCCACCTAGACACTCAATCAACCTAATAACCAAGACAGCTACTAAGTGACTGGCAGGTGGGGGCATAGGGTGGAAACCTGAACAAAGGAATGATTCACATTCCAGCCAGGACAGAGAAGGACCGCATGAGATTTCAGAACAGCACACAATTAAAAACTTATAAATTATTTATCTCTGGAATTTTCCATTTAATATTTTCAGGCTTCAGTAGACAGCGGTTAACTGAAACCACAGAAGGCAAAACTGCAGATAAAGGGGAACTGCTGTATATGACAAAGTCAATAATTTGTTATTGTCAGCTGGGAGGTGTTATGGGTGCTCAAATGTTAAAACAAAATAAAAACCTCAGAGCACTTAATAGAGGGAATAATTAGTCAATCATTCAAATGAGTGTGCTCAGTGTGTAGCCTCCAATTCAAGCATATTACATACACTCAGATCTGTCTTTTTGCACTCAAAAAAACCCTCACATATGTATACACACGTGCACACACAAAAAAGCAACAAGAAAGTTAACCTTGTAATGCAAAGTTAATGCATCATTACTTTTCTGTATTTTAAGCACAAAAGTCTAAAAATTTGCAGTTACTATAAGCCATGGCCTTTGACTCCATGCCAACTAGCATAGTCTGGCAGATAGCACTCCCAAATTATTAATATACAGATCTGCTTCCACTTTGGTCACTGACTTAATATATGACACTAAAGAAGGCACTTATCCAACCTGTGCCTCCATTTTCCTATATATAGAAGCAAAACAAGGCATTCAAGTAATTTCAGGTTTCCCACTAGCTGCATAGGATGGTCGTAGATACTCATGAATATAGTTCACAACTCTTCCTAACCCTCAGAACAAAATCCCACTGCTAAGCAAAGACATTCCAAAACCATAGGAATGCTGTGACCTCTGAGATAATTCATCCACCGCAGTCAGACTGCTGAAGAACATTGGATGGGTGGAAAAGGAACATCTCAACCAGGAGAGAAGGAACTGAGTCAAGAAAGGGCTGCATCTGGTGACCATGTCTCTCCTAGTGATGGAACCCAGGGCTGCTGCAGCCAAGAGCCTATTACAGTGGTAAGTAGCCTTATTCAAAGGCAGAGAGACTGCACCTTCTTTCCCCCTAGAACTGTTATTCTTCACAGATATACAGAAAGTTCCTCCAGTGGCACAAGGTACAGTTCTATGCCACAGGTGTTTCTTTTGTACATGGGATCACCTCCTCCTGGAATCATCTCTGATCAGACCTGTCCATCCTCCAGTTCCCCCATTAGGCACTTCTCTCTATGCTTCCATAATATTTTTCCTACTGTGCTAAAATGCTGCTATCTTTGTGTGTCTTCCTGATAGATGATTTCCTTGAGAGGAGAGGGCTATGATGTATTTAATAAGGGCCTAGTCAATAATAATGTGTTTAATAAGTGCCTTGTTCCTGGCACGTAGTAAGTGTTCGATAAATTTCTAATGAATAAGTGAATGAGTGAGATTACAAAGGACAGTCAATAACAGCTGTGCCCTTAAACAGCTAATAATCCAATAAAGGTTGATAAGACTAGAAACCAAACATTTACAACAAAACAGAATGTAAGAAGGTGTGACCAAATTCTATAGGAATTTAAATGAGGAAACCATCTCAGAAGTGAAGACAAAGGACTTTAAACAAGGTCTTAAGTAGGGAATGACATCTAAGAAGAGGCAGGGTCTCTGCAGTCTGTATAATAATCCACAAAGCCTCTCTGACCTTGTTTCCTACCAAATCCCTGGCTCCCTCTCCAGCAGCCACAACAGCCTCTTACCATAATCTCCAACTCACCAGCAAATCTCTACCTCAGGACCTTTGCACGTGATACTCCCTCTGTCTGGAATGCCCTTCTTCCAGATATTCACATGGTGAACTCCCTCACCATCATCACATCTTTGCTTAAATGTTACCTCCTCAATGAGGCTTACTCTAACCACTCCATGCTAAATTGCAACCCACTAACCCCCGTCAATGCTGCCAATTGCTCTTACCCTGCTCTGGGCTCTCTTGTTTGCTTTTTAAGAATAGATCTTACCTAACATGCATTAAAGGCATTTTTTAGACTGATTAATTGTAAAGTCCAGTCCAAGTTTTATTTCAAACTCGCCACAAGAAAAAGGGCTCCTGAGAACACCAATTCCGAGGTTTCTCTCTTGTTAGACATGTTTCTAGAAGGAGGGAAAGTGGTTAGATAACATTGTTAGACTAGGTACAATGAAGGAATGTCTGGTTAGAAGTTATTAGGCCTGTCACAAGACAGATGATTAGCTGGGCAGATAAATTTAACCTCCCAAAAGGGAATCTTAATCTCATTCAAGTTCAATGATATAACTAGTGTATTTGACACTCAGAGCAGATCATTTTTTCTCTCTCCTCCTTAAAACAGAATTAGCTTTAGGAATAATCACAAAATTAATAATAATAATGGCCAGAAAAGAATCAGAGACAGTGAAATTTTTCTGTAATTGAATTACATGTTCATAGCATGCTAGTACTAAAATTTAACAATGAACAAAGAAAAAAATAAAATAAATGTTATAGCACAAAAAAGGAAACAAAGCAATGGATCAATAATTTTCATCACATTCATGGGGGGAAAACTTATATCTACCTATTGTTTGCCTCAGAAATGTACAACACTGCCATTTAATGTTAAATATTTAATTATTAAATAATTGCATAAGACTTGTTTTAAAATGAATTTCTATTTCAGTGATATTATTCAAATTTGGTAAATATCTTCTGTATGAACAAAAATTTTCACTTTCCAAACAAAAATATGACACTTGGCAATTCTTACTTTCATTTTTTTAATTGTAAACAAATAAACATACAGAATGATGGCAGTTATGTAGTGGCCACATAGAATGACAGAATTGAGCCAGCTGCTGGTGGCTCACACCTAGCCAGCACTTTGGGAGGCCGAGGCGGGCAAATCACTTGAGGTCAGCAGTTCCAGACCAGCCTGGCCAACATGGTGAAAACCCATCTCTACTAAAAATACAAAAAAATTCACCAGGTGTGGTGATGTGCACCTGTAATGCCAGCTACTCGGGAGCCTGAGACAGGAGAATTGCTTGAACACAGGAGGCGGAGGTTGCAGTGAGCTGAGGTCATGCCACTGCACTCCAGCCTGGGCGACAGAGCGAGACTCCATCTCAAAAAAAAGAATGAGAGAATTGATATAGCCCAAGTTCAGTTTCTGTGTCTCTACAATCACTCTGCTATTGTTGTTTATGTCAAAACAACTATTTAAACTCAAGCACATATACTAACCCAGGGATAGGAGACACGTTCTGTTCCTGAAGCAAGCACTAGCGATTCTGAATGTGTGTGTGAAGGGCAGGTGTGGAGGGAGGGAATTTATAACTAGGGGTTGTCTGAATTAATTTTCATGTAGAATAGAGTTTTTATTAAAGAATAGATAATAAAAGGTGCTAATTTGAAGTGTATGTGTATATTAAAATGTAGCAGTAACCATAATAATTGTTTAAGACTTAGACCAACAAAAGAAATGAATGAATTTCCTTTATCAATGAAGTTGTCACTGGTTCATGGTGACAATAACAAGCAGACCACTTTTTGCTGGTTGTGTTGCTGTTTGGTAACTCCCTGCAGACAGCGCACTCCTCACTGCTTGCACCCAACGTGGTGTCTGTCCATTGTCCCACCCTTGGTAGGTTTCTGCTATAATCTAACAGCATTTTCTTGAAACATTTTTTCAGAAATCTAACAATTCTGGATTGGGATCATTTTCTTTCTCATATAACACATAGTTAATTATTTCATTGATTGTTTAACTCCTCCTTAAGGGCAGGAGTACATGTCAATTTTACACACTGTGTTATCCCAAACACCTAGAACAGTGGCACATAGGAAGTGTTTATTTGATTAAATTGAAAATTTCTCAACTAATTCTCAACTATCATTACTTTATGGAGAGAGTCTCATCTACCTAAATTAACTATAGTTCTCTCCCAAGATCTATGCCAAAGATCCAGCAAACTGCTTCCTCAGTGTTTAGAGTATCAGAACTGAGAATCCCTGCCCCGTCCCCACAAGCCCCATGTCCCCTCCAGACTCATGGGACTGTGTCAGCTGATTCTCCAAGTCTGTTCTGAGGACCCTAATTCTGAAGAATGATAATAGCTGTCTGGTAAAAGAGGGAAGAGGAGGAGATACCCTGTTATTAAATTATTTTAGGAAATTTTTGGTTAACAAAATTAAGGAAGACTTATTTGGGTTTGTTTTTTTTCACTACAACAATTTTCAGGGTTGTTTTATATTGTCATTCCATATTGTATAATATGCAACATTTCCAACATTTATATGACCATAGTTCTGAGAATTTCTGAGAAACTCTGTACTGCAGTGGAGTAATTTCCTGACCTCCTAGCCCTGCACACTCTTAATCTGAACATGAATATGATAAAAGTGCCTGCTTCATGGGGCTGTTGTGAGGACCACATACATTAACCCACCGGCAGCCCATAGAACAGACCCTGACACTTGACCAAGTCATTAAATGTTGGCTACTGTTCATAGAATTTTGTATGTGGTTACTTTAATCTGAGAAACTCAGGTTAACTATAGCATTTTTCTCATCCCACTTTGTAAATGGACAAACCAAGGCACAGATTTTTTAAAAGAGTTAAAAAGAAATGTGAGTCCTGTCTGTAATCCCAGCACTTTAGGAGGCTGAGGTGGGCGGGTCACTTCGAGCTCAGGAGTTCAAGACAAGCCTGGGCAACACAGCAAAACCCCATCTCTATGAAACATACAAAAATTATCCAGGCATGGTGGCTCGCGCCTGTTGTGCCAGCTGTTCAGGAGGCCAAGGAGGTCAAGGCTGCAGTGAGCCAAGATCTCGCCACTGCGTTCCAGCCTGAGCAACCAAAGAAGACCCTGGAAAAAAAATATAAATACCTAAATCTATTATCAGGAGCATAACTATAAGAATTACTAAGGCTATGAAATTATAATTTGTCCACAAATTTAGCATAATACCTTAAAGTACTGTTTATCACCCTATGTTCCCATTAGAGAAAACTGACAAAATGTCAGAATAACCAAGATCCGTCTTCTCTGGAAAACCAATTTTGCTTCGAGGTTTTGGTATTAAAAAGTTAAATAATTTAACTAGTAAGTAATTTAAGCAACATATGTATATTCTTAAATGTAAATATCTCAGATTAGAATGCAAATCCTATGAAATTTGAAAAAAAACATGAACATTTAGATAAATATTTTCTTCCTGCAAGAGACGCCTTGACCAAAGCCCCAGAGCCCTTGAGTTGTCTGTCCCCCTCCTCTGACATGATAGGTAATCTGATGGAAGCTCTGAGAGGCACTGCCTAGAATTAAGCCCTATGTGTAAACAAAGCAAGGAAGAAAGAACATGTGCTATCAAATATGATTCATGATTCAAATATATTTTAATATCTTATTCTTTTCACACTCTGAGAAACTATTCTGATAATGTGATTGTTTTGTAAAGGAGTGTATCTTCGGATAATATACAGATTTTATAGCTATTGCACAGTTTTAATAAGCAAAAGACTTGCTAGGTTGAACTGGGTTCAACCCAAACCACTGTACAATTTAATTCAACACAATATTCCTCTGTTTAAAGTGCATGTAATTGCCAATTTATACAGTCACCAAGACCAAAGGTTTGCTAAATAGAGTTCTGCAAACATAGTATGGAATGCTTTATCCTCAAGTACCATAAACGAAGAATGAATGAAACTAATCATTAATCAATCATGTATCTAATTCATTTCAAGGGCTTCTTTCAACTGTACAATTATCCAATGAATAAATTCAAATCCACCTGTGTCAGTATTTTTCTAGACCTTATCACCATAAGTTTTTAAAAATCCTTAGAAACTCAAGGAAATGTGTAAAATGAAATTGACATTATCTTAAACAGTATTAGATTGCTATTCCCTCTTCTTTCATAAAGATTTTCTTTATGGAGAGTTATTCTTAAACAGCACTGATATTTCTGAAAGTTTCCCCAAGTGCTCCATTCTTAAAGAAATTTTTATTTAAAGGATGAACAATACATAACACTGCTTAGTGTGTGTGTGTTTCAGTGAAAACCGTTATACTGTAAAAACTCATTCTACAACTTTTTTTCCCTCTAAATTGTAATTTTTGAGATGTAGTAAATATATTGCTGTGTGTAAATAGATCTAATTCTACTAACTGGAAAAAATGCTCAACACTCATGACAGAGGTTATTTCCAGGGACCTAGGGAGGGGAATGAGGCTTGGAATGCCAGACAAAAGGCATGTGAACTTTATATATAATGTATTTTTTATTTTATTAAATATTGAAGTAAATGTGGCAAAATGACAACAATCATTGGATGTTTTCTTTGTGCTTTTCTGCAATTTTAAATTTTTTCTAAATTAAGTAAATATATTAAGGATTTGAAAATATAGTCTTATTTTCTCACTAAAGTAAATGAAGACAAATTTTCCTTTTATATGTGAAGAACTTTTTACAAAATTCACAAAGAAAGATTTCTGCTGGCTGTTTAATGTCTCCTTTCCTCTTTACCTGCTTTGAGGGCTCTGGCCCCTCATGCTCATCTGCATAGCAACATGGGTCCAGTTAGCTTCCCAGAAACCTGCATTGGACATTGATGCATATCTTAGCAGGCTCTTCAGGCACCCTGTTCTGTTCTCTGCATCCTTTCGTCCCACGCAACCCCTCCTTAGTCACCCTGGGAAGAGGATGATCTTTCTGAAACTCATGACTATGGACATGCACACTCTGGTATTATCCAGTGCTCTTTGTGGGCTCTTGATCAACAATCGACCTTGAATAAGATCTTTCCCTGTGAGGGATGAAACTCCAAAGTAAAAGCAAGAAATCTATGTTTACAAGATGGCAAAGCCCCTGATTCTATGTGCTTCTTCCCTCCATTCATTCAGTAACTCTTTTTAAGAGGCTGCTCTATGGCAGACACTGTCCTAGATGCTGGGGATACGATGAAAAGATGAAGATCTGTCCTTGGAGTTTCCCCCCTTATTGGGGAGTTGGTAGACAGGCAATGGACAAATTAAGTAAGTAAGTATCTGGTATACGAGAAGGTGGAAAATACTATGGAAAGTAATCACAGATACAAAACACTTAGGGGTGGGGTGGTGGAGGAAGGCTTCACTGCAAAGGCAACACGTGAGCATGTTGAAGGAAAAAAAAGTTGTGATACCTGTGAATATCTAGGGATAAAAACATTGCAGGCAGAAGAAAAAGCAAGAGCAAAGGCCCTGAGGTAGGAGTATGCATGGGATGCTCAAAAAACAGCACCCCCGTATATGAGGAATGCAAGGGAATGGCTAGAGAGATACCTAATTGCAAAGTTTGCTCTCCTGTCTATGTGAATGCTACTCAAAGTGTAGTTACCAGAACAGCAGCATTGGTCTCACCTGAGAATCTGTTAGAAATGCAGATTCTTGTGTGTCACCCCAGACCTACAGAATCAGAATCTCTGGGTTTTTTGTTTGTTTGTTTGTCTGTTTGTTTGTTTTGAGACAGAGTTTCACTCTTGTTGCCCAGGCTGGAGTGCAATGGCACAATCTCTGCTCACCGCAACCTCCGCCTCCCAGGTTCAAGCAATTCTCCTGCCTCAGCCTCCTGAGTAGCTCAGATTACAGGCATGCGCCACCATGCCAGGCTAATTTTTGTATTTTTAGTAGAGACGGGGTTTCTCCATGTTGGTCACGCTGGTCTTGAACTCCCAACCTCAGATGATCTACCCACCTCGTCCTCCCAAAGTGCTGGGATTACAGGTGTGAGCCACTGTGCCCGGCCCAGAATCTTTGGGGGTATTTTAACTCTCCACCTGATTCTTATTCATGCTAAACTTCTCCAACACTCCTAATAACAGAAAGAAAAAAGCATCAATTTTTGGCTCAAAAATCCTAAGATGAAAATGTAATTCTGTCCCTTACTAACACTCCAACATTGGATTCATTGCACAATTTGTCTAGGCCTCAGCTTCCTTGTATATAAAGCAGACAAATCCATGCCTGCTCATTTTAACCAAGAGAGTTGCTTTAAAAAATTTAAATATCAAATGTGATGGCAAATGTTAAAGGAATTAGGTAACTGTAAATCTCTTGACAAATGTGGGTTTTTATTATTATGAACATAAGCCCCCAAGCCCATCCACCCTCAGGCATTTGTACTTTTCTGTACCCTCTACCCCCACCCCCTCATCCACTACAACTACCACCAATGCTATTGGGCCGGTAAAGACTTGCCCACGGAAAGCTTACGAGTCAGTCTGATCTGGTTTTGTTCAATTTGGCACAGAGCCTTGGCATTGGAGACTGCAGCTGGTGTAGTGCTGTCATGATATATATGATACCTGTCCTCATTTTGGCAGGCAAGACTCTTGCCACCAAGCATTTCAGACTAGGATAATGGCACAATAGAGATGCTTGTGACACTTGGCCCAGAACACTTCCATCACTCTCTCTATCCCAAAGTATTTGTTATGTTTTATGCAAACAATACATGTTTGCCTGGTGTATGCAGTGGAAAGGACATTGGATTTGGAGTCAAAAGAAAAGGGTTCCAGCCCCCAAGTTCACTAGATGACCCAGAGAGCTCACATTACCATTCTGAGCTTGCCTTTGCTATCTACTTCCTAAGTGGGTGAGAGTTATGGAAAATAACATACATGAAAGCTCTTTGTAAAAAATAAAGCACCACATTGTTATCATAATCCAGTTCCTCAGTAGGTCAGTCACTCAGTAAACAGCTGACAAATATTTACTGAACCCACAAAGTACCTGGCTCTGTGCCAGGCTCTGGGACACAGCAGTAAATGACAGAAGAAAACCACACCGCATGTGGCACTTATATTCTAATAGAAGAACAGAGAAAACAAACAGCAGCAAAAGTAAAATATGCAGTCTGTCCAATGGTAATAAGTGCTTTAGAGAACAACAAAGAAGAGGAAGCTGGAATGCAGGAGGAAGGGGGTTATAAGGTCAGAAAGGTTAGCTACGAAAGGCACTGCTGAGAAGGTGCATTTAACCAGACCGAAGGAAGGGATCGAGTCTGCCTCAGTGTCCCAAGCTCAAATCATGCTCAGAACATGTTCAGACCAGTTTTAAGTCTGTTTGGCCTTCTGGATCTGTGGTCCAGAATACTTGCAGAATTTTCCTTATTTCTAGCCTTTTGTGCCATATTTGGGATAATTCGCTGAATATCATCCGTGCCATGGATAACTCATACAAAGGCACAAACCCAAGCCATGTGAACGGCCTATTTGAAAACTTTTTTTTTTACTGAGGCGTATGGGACAGTAGCTGTTGAATGAACTCCTCTTCTACCAACGCCAGAATCCAGTGACATTTCACCAGTATGAAGATGGGAACCATATGCTATACTTACAGACTAGAGATAAACTTCATGTCTTTCTTATTTTTATTGTTAACATTACTGTTTTGATTCTATCATTCACTCCTATTTGCTGAGCATCTATTATGGGCTTAGTATTTTGCAGCTATAATGAGAAGAGGAATTATTTTTTTAAAAGATGACTATAGCACTCTCATATTGTAGAGGGACAGGATTCATATTTAGATATCTAGGTGAATTTTTCATTTCTGCAAAGGTGGACTCCAGAACCTAGTGTGAAACGGGAATATTGAGTATGCTATGTAATCAAGTAAGAGAATGTTTTTATTTTCCAGTGGCAGATGTGCGGGTTGGGGTTCAGGGAACACAGAAATAGAAGGATCTAAGAGGTGACAGGGACTATGGGAGCAGGTCCCAAGAGATGGAGGGTAGCCAGAGTTGAAAGAGCAGGAAAGTAATGAGAATTCCCTGGGGCCAGAATGGGCAAGAAGTTTAGGAACAGTAAAAACTAACATTTTATTTTAAATGTATTTTCTATTCCATGCTGTAGCTCTCCTCCATCATCAAAACCCTCAATAAAATCTGCTGTATACAACAACTTTCCTATTGTCTTTAGGGAATGAAGGAGAATGGAGCTAGATCTGTAACAGGAACTACAGAAAACAAGATGGCAAACAAGGTCCCAGCAGAACCCAGAGTTGAAAACAAGAGAACCAGGTGAATGTGAGCACCCACCAGACCCACCCACAGAGAATCCTAGGGACTGAAGTCATTTTATGTTTGCTTTCAACTTAAGATAAGTCCCAGATAATTGGAGGATGTGGGGACCAGGATGCCTCATTGCACAACTCCAGGAGGCACATTACAGTAGGTGTGCAAAAGGACATGATACTGAAGTTACAGACACATCATCTTATTTAATCTTCACAACACTCCTGGAAGAAAGGCATATTATCCTTGTCTTACAGATAAAGAAACTGAGACTCCAAGAATATGTCATATGTCAAAGTCATTATGTTTCTAACAATTAAGGGGAATCAGTGTTAAGACTCAGTTCGTTCCAACCTCAAAATCCATTCCAATTTGTATATGACCTATTTCTATGAAGCGGTGAATGCAAGCGGGTGCCCCACAGACAGTGCTTCCCACAGTCTCTTCCCTCTTCTCTAAGATCCTCATGGTTCTAGGTTCCCCATACCTCAATCTCCATATCTGCCACTAGAAAATGGAAACATTATTTTATTTTATTTTATGGCATATTCAATACCTCCATTTCGCACTAGGTTCTGGAGTCCACATCTGCAGAAATAAACGTAGTATTGCGACTTCAGAACTATACTTCTCCACCTCAATTCAGGCAGCAAGAACCTACAGAAACTTAAAAGGACCCCAAAATCCAGTAATTTTGAAACACCACATCATAGCTTACCCAAAAACTTTGCCTGTTTTTTATTCAGACCTATGTGCATGCAAATATATACACATAGGTCTGAATAAAAAACAGGCAAAGTTAGGCAGAAGCGTAGAGGAATTCATAAGTGAAGGGAAATTATGGTGCATGAAATACTCTGCTTGCTTCTTTTGGCCTTAGTCTCAAATCCAAACCCCACTCGATTTTAAATATATAATTCGGTTCCCTAAGACAACTCCAAAAGATCGTTGTACTCTCCTGTTTCCCTTTCCCCTATGAAAGCTACAAATGCAATCAATTTAAATTATCACCAAGGCTGTAGACTGTAGCCAATCAACTGTCAGCACCAGAGGAGTCCTGAAAGCAAGTCTTATTTCCCTGGAGCTTTTCCACCTTCTCCGTTATCTTCTTCTCTCCCCAGTAACATCCTCAATATCTTCCATTCTGCTCACAGTCAGTGCATGTGCTCCAGGCATCCAATACTAGCCTTCTCAACATTTTCATTTTCATGTTTATATCTTCATTTCCATTCAGTCCTTAGACTCCTCTCTATGTGACTCAACCTTCAATCAGGACAAATGTTTCTTTGCTTCTTTGATGCTGTGAGTCCAGTGGAAATCAAGTGACTGCAAACAAGTGTTCTAAGGCTTGTCCCTCTGACCAACCAACAAAGAATTTAGGCTTGTGACAAGCTGATTTAAGATAAATCAAATCCCACCATGTGCCAGAGTACTCACTCTGAAGGGGTCCCTGTCATTGGTTCCAGAGAAGCTTGTCCAGGCTTTAGTCATGATCTAAAAGACTCTTCATCAAGCAAAGACAGAGGATGCTATTAGTGGAAACTGAGAAGGTGGACACATCCTTCCTCTTGCTAGGCTAGCTCAGTTATTCTTAGACCACTCAAATAAAAGTACCAGATCTTATATAAGCCCTGATACCTCTTCTCCGGAGGGAAATCTGTTTTTGATCGTTCACGTTTCCCCAATTAAAATTTGCACATAAAAACAAGCAAGTGGAAAGAGGAGAAAAGAATGCTTTTCTTTTCACACACTGCTGTTGACAATCTAGTTATTTCTCTGCTATAATAATCCAAGCCATGATGTATCTCCCACACCATGGTGGCATTACTGCAAGGCCCCTCATCTTGATCACCTGCATAGATCTTTTCTATTTTATTTCAGGTTGACAGGGAAGTCATTATACCACATCTTTAAAGAAGCTGCATAATGAAAAATACACGAAGCACTTTGGAAACTGAAAGAGTTTCTGTCTCCACAATTTACTGGCCCTCTCTTCTGTGGACTGCAATCATCCCAGAGCTCATCAGAACTTGTGAGGAGTTGATCTGTTAGAAACAAAAATACTTAAGGCAAAAAGGAAATATATTGGTTCATGATAGTGAAAAGCCTAAGGTAGCTCTAGACTGGCAAGGCTGGATTCAGGTGTTCCAACACTGCTGTCAGAAAGCTGTCTCTCTCCAATTCCATCTCACCACTGCACAGTGAGAAGGCTGCCAAGAGCTCCACATCCATTTTCATCATCTCATAAAGCCTACTGGAAAGAGAGCCTCTTCCCAGAAGTTCCAAAGAAAATCTTAGGATTGTGTGTCATTGCCATAGCTTCAGGAGGTGAAATGGCTAGACTTGCGCTCATTCAGGAGCTGACAGTGAGGTTGTAGACTGAATGACATCAGCTGCAAATCACAGAGAAATGTTCCCAAATGTAATCGAGTTGTTGTTACCAGAAAATGAGTGAACAGGTACTGGGCAAACAAAGACATGAATGAAGGTGGACAACCGGCCAGCCAACAGGCACTGGCTCATTTCCAGCTGACCCTAGAATTCATCAAGTGTTCCATGCTCAGTGTTTTAGAGGCTCTGCAGAACCAGATCACTAAAGAGAGGAAGGAAACAGTGTACACTACCAGCTGTGATAGAAAAGAGTGGCATCTTTTGTTGAGGAGCAAAATTGCACACCCAGCGCCAAACCCCACCACCATTCCACTGCCTTTTCTCCTCTTCCCTCCCTCCAGTCCACTCTCCAGCTCACTCTCGTTCATCCCAAAGCTGCCAAGTCGGGGCTTTTTTTGTTGCTCTTTTCTTTTTCCTTCCAATATGTCCTTGAAAATCATCTAAATCTGACATTCTTTTAAAGTAAGTAGCCTCTTATGGATGACTGCTGGTGAGTTCAGCTATACCAATAACTAACAGAATTTTACATTCCCAAGTATAAAACAATACACATCTGAAACCATTCATGTCAAAATAAAGTTTTACTTGCAGCAACACCAGAGCAAGGATCAAGAATCAATGGGATAAGCCAGATTTCTAACTGTATAAAATTGGAAGAGGCAGGAAAAAAACGCAGCAATTTGCTTCAGATGCTATATCTCCTTAAAGAGGACCCTAGATCTCACATTCCCTGGAGGATGATCCCAATGGCCTCCTGTGTTGGATACAAAAGAATCAGAATGTTCCTTCCTTCAAGGAAGGCAATCATATATTTGTTGAATGGTTACTAAGAAAGTCCAAACCCTAAATGACAAAAAATAGAGTTGGCTATTATGGTGAAGATTCTAGCTACTATAGCCAGTTAAAGAAGGAAGCTATATCATAGGACTACTCAGGAAGGTCTGTCTCACACTATGGGACAAATGTCAGTGTTATTAGTTATATCTGATAGGATTCTTTGAGGACAAACTACTGAAATCCACACTGGTTAACTTAACCATAAAGGGGGTTATCAAAAAAGCTACAGTGTGGTCCACAGAATTGAAAGAATAGCTAAAGAATGAATGAACGTAACAAGGGCAAGACCTCTCCAGGGATCAGTGCAGCAGCAGAAAATTGATATCCTAGCAGGGTGCAGCTTTTCCATCCAGATATTACTGCTCAAGAGTTTAGTGCCCCAGAAGAGAAACTGATTGGCCCAGACTGGGTCACATGGCACCACGTGGTTGTCAGGGGTGGTAGTATGTGGGGTGTGGAGAAGAAGACACTTAGACACCTTGATTGACTATTCAACCAAGGCTGCACCCGATGTGGAGAAGGGATTCCAAATGTTATTGGAGTACTATTACTTGAATAAAAGGGCAATGGTGCTCAATAGAGGAGGAAAGAAGAGGGAAGGAAAGACACGAGGAAGGAAAGAAGTGAGGAAGGAAGGAAGGAAGGAAGGAAGAGAGGGAGGGAGGGAGGGAAGGAGGGAGGAGAAATGGGAAAAAGGAAGAAAAAAGAAAAAAAGGAGAGAGGGAGGAAGAGAAGAAGCAGGGAGAGATGAGAAGGATGGGAGGAAGGTAAGGAAATTACTTAACCTCTCTATATTTTAGTTTCCTTTCTATAAAATGGATGTAATTACTGCATCTACTTCCTAGAAGTGTTATGAATACCACGTAAAGCACTTAGCACAGGGTCTGGAACATGGGAAATGCTCAATAATTTTAGGCATTTATCCCAGATGGGAAGCCACAGAAGGGACACTTGTCAAAAAGAAACAAACTATGTGCTGCTCTGAAATAATTGCCAAATTATTTGTTTATTATGAACTTACTGAAAATCATCAAAAGATTAATTATCCAAGATATACAGCAGAGCAATAGAAAGAGATACATAGTGCAGTGTGTCTCCAAACTGGAGAAACTCAAGAGCATCATGGCATATAAGAAACGTAAGTTGATAGAGTTGTCTACCCATGAAAGTGGGGTTGTTATCTGAGTTTTCACCAAGTATTTTAATGCATTGGTGAGTACTTAGTCCAGGGAGAAAGTCCTAGATGACAGACATCCCTGACATATCCAAAGAATCGCTGCACATTTAATCCCTCAGCCTCCTTGCATTACCCATTAACATGCCTGCTCTGCTACACCAGCACAAGGTTCCAAGTCTGTCACACTTGGCTTCTGCTTAAGTCTGTTTGGAGTGATGACAATCAGGGTCCCATACTGGCTGGCAATCCCTTCCACACAGCTGCACTAAAGGAAATCTCCAACAGAGTAGGAGTGTTATTAGAGGCAAACCAGCCCTCAGTTTGCTCTTTTGTTAGGTCCCAATTAGGCACAGGCAAGAGTCAATTATGATGGTGTGGGGAGGAGAAATATTTCAGGCAAGAACTCCAAATTACATATAACCTCCATTAAGGCAAGCTGACCTTCTAGGAACAATGTTCCTGTGCTGGTACCTCAGCCACGCAGACTGTCAACTAGCCAGTCCTTCCTACGCACAAACCTATGCATATACATGATATGCATCTGATGACCATTTCTCAGTAAACAAGTGTATTATTGAAAATGGAGAACTGGGTTGAGGTGAAATGAGAAAGGGGGAGGCATCCCCATCAGGCTGCTCTGTTTCCATCACTGGTATTGGCTGTTCTATTCCATCCTAAAGGGGAACTGCTCTCTTCCGCATCGTCATGTCATTTTTATTATGCCAGCAAATGATAAGGCAAAAACCCATCATCACAGACCAGCCTGTGAAAAACTAACTAACAATATGAAGTTGAAAATGAAGAAGAAAGTCTTGCATTTCCTTTCACCTGTAGGGGAAAAAAATGAAGCCCAAGGCAAGCTCCTCACCATTCAGCAGTCCATTTTACTTTAAGATATACGCATACAGACTGAACAGGAAGATTTCTGCTATGCACGGCAATTGTTCCATTTTCTGTATTTCATAACCTGCAATTTTGAAGCCATGCTTGGTACACACGCTTGTAAAATAGTCATATCAGATAAAAGCAGAGGGATGCTAAACTATTGGAAAATAAATCAAATTCTCAGCAAGCCGTTATATCCATCATGTTGCAGCAAGCGCACGTATAGTTTAAGCTGTGCGCGCACAGTCTATCCATTGTAATGATTTGGGGTCAAGATCCTGCCACATGCATTTAGCATTCACTAAGAAGTAAACCCAGGAGTGTAGCAGGGAAAAGTGCCGAGCTGTAGCTTTTGGTCCTGGAAGTTGCCCTCAATGTATTTGTTTGAATATAGCCATTGTATCTAAATAGCAAGGCAGAGAAGAATTAACACATGCATAGAACATGACTATTTACAAGGAGCTTGCATGAACATTATCTCACTTGATCCCCAAAAGAAACTCAGAAGATGAATGGAGAAAAGCACTCGCATGTTACAGTAGCACGAAGACATTTGGAAACATCTGTGAAATGTTGAGTAAAAAATCTGAAAACCCATCCACACCCACCCCCATTCAAAACTAGGGTGGGAGTGTTAGAGTGATGTTTCAGCAGTGTCTTGTCCTAGAACCAACATATTCACATTTGACCATAACAAATATTCCATCTCTTCGATTTTTTTCTCTTAACACAAACATAAGACTAGTTTATTAGACAATCGCACAAGATTTTGTGAAGCCTTATGTAAGCACCAAATATGAAAATTATTCAGAGAGAGAAATCAAAACTTATAAGTATCATTAAACAAAAGAACTACACATTACACTGTATACTAATATGGAATATTAAAAATATTTCAAAATGTTCAATGTAAAAAAGTAGAAAAATTTAAAAACCACAGATTTTACTTAAAAGAAAACATAAAGCTTCAAATTCCATGTCTGAATGTCACAGAAAAGCCAGTTTGTTCACAAGGCTACTTAATAAGTCTTAACCACATCAATATAGCACTCTCCCAGAAACGAATGTCCAACAATTAGCCTCCAATTCCCTCAAACCTCCACATCCTTGCAAGATGAATTCTTCCTGGTTCTTTTCTTCCCTGCTTGCCAAGACCCCAAATTTGATCATCCAAAGCATTTTCTTTCCCCTGCTTTCCACTCCATAGTATTTGTCCTTCCCCTTTACCACTAATTGAAAACTCAACCCTGGAACCATGCTGTAAACCACACATTTCACCTCTGGAGAGGATCACAGGATTCCATAATCTGGCCCCTGTATTAATCAGCTTGACTGCTACAACAAAATATCATACACTGAGTGGTTTAAACAGCCAACATGTATTTTTCACAGTTCTAGAGGCTGGAAGTCCAAGATTGAGGTGCTAGCATGACTGGGCTCCTGGCAAGGGCTTTCTGCCTTGCAGACGACTGCCTTCTACCTGTGTCCTCATGGCCACAGAGAGGAAGCTCTGGTGTCTCTTTCTTTTCTTACAAGGGCACTAATCCCATCATGGGGAAATCCACCCTTGTGACCCTATCTAAACTTAATTGTTTCCCCAAGGCCCCGTATCCAAACACCAGCACACTGTGGGTAGAGCTTCAACATATGAGCCTTCACATTATTCACAATAGCAAAGACTTGGAACCAACCCAAATGTCCAACAATGATAGACTGGATTAAGAAAATGTGGCACATATACACCATGGAATACTATGCAGCCATAAAAAATGATGAGTTCATGTCCTTTGTAGGGACATGGATGAAATTGGAAATCATCATTCTCAGTAAACTATCGCAAGAACAAAAAACCAAACACCGCATATTCTCACTCATAGGTGGGAATTGAACAATGAGAACACATGGACACAGGAAGGGGAACATCACACTTCGGGGACTGTTGTGGGGTGGGGGGAGGGGGGACGGATAGCATTGGGAGATATACCTAATGCTAGATGACGAGTTGGTGGGTGCAGCACACCAGCATGGCACATGTATACATATGTAACTTACCTGCACATTGCGCACATGTACCATAAAACCTAAAGTATAATAATAATAATAATAATAATAATAATAATAATAATAAAGAAAAAAAAATAAATAAATAAAAATAAAATAAATAAAAAAAAAAGAAACTAGTTAATTTCATAGCAGAGACAGAGAGAGGAGGAAGAGAAGGAGCGAGAAGAGAAAGGAAGAGAAATACACTATTTCAGAGACTTGTAATGTTTCAGGGTTACTATGAAATGTCCATGAACTCAAGCTCAACAATCTGAAGTCAGGGAGTAAATGGAAAAACAGCAAATATTGCACACAGGATTGGGGAGGGGGAGGCCCCAAAGGCTTTGGGGTTTGGAGTGGGGCAAGGGCTGAACAAGGAGGGGTTTCCTGAAATCCTGCATCCTCGTGCCCCACCTGCTCATTCAGGTGCACATCATGCCGCTTCCAGAAGCATCTCGATAGCCTAAGGGGTTTATTCTCTGGCTAAACTGAAACAGATTATTGGGTATTTAAGATGGAAGTGTAGATATTTTCTGAAAGTTAGTATAAAGACAAGAACCAAAAGTCGAAAATTTCTGAACTGTCAAAAAGGACAAAATTTGTATAACAAAATAATAAAGTTTTTTTTAAAAAAAAAAAAAAATATATGAGCCTTCAGAGGACAGAATTCAGTCCTTAGCAGCCCCATTTCCAATTCCTGATGTCATCCTCTAAATGGCCTTCAATGCTAGACAGCAGTTCTTCTACTAATTCCTGTCATATACTCACTCTCCTAAATTTATATATGAAACCAAAGAATTGCCCTGGCCATAGCTGAGGTTATATAAATACAATGTTACTAATACACTTGTATGAAAGAATAGAACATCAAAAGTCAATGTATTAAAGAGCCCACACAACAAACTCTTTTCGTGATTCTGAAAATCCCTTCAGGGGCTCTCCTAAAGTTCCAAAAATTCTCCTATAATTAAAATTGTTTTTCCCCAAATCTAGCATTTAATATAAATAAATATTGACTTCCTTTTCTGTTTTTACAATTTTGTTCTTGTTTGCTGTTTTAGCAACTGTTTTTCTGTCTACCTTACAATATAAATGTCAAATATTTCAGGTACATTATGGATGAAAAAAATTGTTTAGAAATATAACAATATTTGTAGTATTTCTTTGGATAAGTGCTTTCTGAGTTTCAAATGAGCAACTTTTGAAATAAACTTTTAAGAAATAAATAATCTGTAAGTTGGGGACTATTCTATAGGAAGCATCATATTTTCCCACATAATATTTAAGATTTAAGGCAATATAATTAAATTTAGAAAATATTTTCAAATTTCACAAGGGGAAGGGAAATATATACAAGGCTCAGATGACAGCAAATACCAATGTGTAATTACTGATTCTTTATGAAAGTGGAAACTTCGCTGTAATACCAGGCTTCCAAATATGAATTGAAGAATGAACCTGTTCAACTTATTAGAAAAGTTGACACTAGCTCAAAACAACTTTTTAAAAAGTGTGTTTTAACAACAAACTATTAATATTTCTGTAGCATTTTGAACCAAGAAAGACAATCAATCAAAATGAGAAGTATAACAAACACGCCAGAAAGATCTAGAGATCACGTTCCCTTAAAGCATAGATGTGATCTGGTGAAAAACTTCCAGTTATCAATCTGAAACTATACGACAATTCCAACAAATTTTACTGTCTTGTAGACCTCCTCTTGCCCAGAGCTAGCCAAGATAAGCCATGGGCTCACCTGTCACATTAACCTTAAGAGACACATTAGGTCCTGCTGAAGAGGATATTCAAATCAATCCACTACTGCTTCTTACACCCTGCTCCTTCCAACCCACTGTCAAGTTCTAAGAAACTACTAGCAGATCCAAAGTCATCTTGGGAGGGAGTGCCCTCAGCACTGGTTAACAAGTGATACCTGATCACCATTCACCTAGTCTTTTATTTCTACAAATTTCAACTCCAGTCCTTAGAAAGAAGCAGAACCAGGGGATGAGCACCATGAACTGAGTTTTTCTGAATCCTGATAAATTTTCATTATCCATTTTGAAATCACTTTGCCCCAAACCTCAGGTACAGATCAAACTAGGAGACTGAACTGAGAAGGAGACAAATTGAAAGAAAAGGTCTGAGACACAGGGCAGGCAAGAGATGCTTGGACCCTTTTAGCTGCTCCATCCCTTGAAAGCTTTGGTCTCACTGGGCTAGCAGCACTCTTACCTCCTGCAGAAAAGTGCTTTTGATCCATTATTTTAGAGAATAAGAATATCACTTGTCATTTCCCTTTTTAAAAAGTCATTTATAAGTTAGTAAATTAATAAGTATTTATATAGCAACTTTAGTCAAATGGGTTTCACATCGTATAACAAGTCTTTGAGTTTTAGAATTTGAGAATTTTTGAATATGTCTTCTTTGCAATTATTGTAGTCAAATGTAAAATATTTTCCCTACACACTTAAAAATGTCGTGTAAATTATGTTAAATGCTTATGGTAAATATCTGCACTGGAAGGAAAAATCTGTTCTCAAAGAAATTAGGGCCTGAAACTTCATATAGATTCAATAAATACATGCCAAATGAATAAAGTGATAGTATGTATTAATTTGTGCTAAACCTAATGCTACATCTATACATATTTTCTCATTATGATATGATTTTGCTGTGTCCCCACTCAAAATCTCATCTTGAATTTTAATCCCCATAATCCCCACGTGTCAAGGGAGAGACCAGGTGGAGGTAACTGAATCACGAAGATGGTTTCCCCCATGCTGTTCTCATGATAGTAAGTTCTCACGAGATCTGGTGGTTTTATACCTGTTTGGTAGTTCCTCCTGCGTTCCTTCTCCTTCCTGCTGCCTTGTGAATAAGGGGCTTTGCTTCTCCTTTGCCTTCCGTCATGATTGTAAATTTCCTGAGGCCTCCCCAGCCATACTGAACTGTGAGTCAGTTAAACCTATTTCCTTTATAAATTACCCACTCTTGGGCAGCTCTTTATAGCGTATGAAAACGGACTAATACAAATCATTTGGGTGCTGTTCTTATTTTATGAATGAGGAAAGAGTTATTTGTCCAAGGTTACAAAGCTGATCAATCATGTCACAAAAACTCAAGAAGAAACTATATGTAGTTGGGATGTCAACACAAGACCCGTGTCCAGGAACATAGGTTCTAGCTCTGGCCAGGCCACCAGTTTTCTATAATCTTGAATATGATTCTTGATTTTTCTTATCCTCACTTTCTTTATCTAAGGTTCTCTTCCAGTTGTAAAATTCTCTAATTCTATAAATTTATGCCATCTTGCACCTGCATTTCAGTTAAAGATCCTTTCAGACAAGTGGCTGGATGAAATCCTCCCAGATGTGGTGTAAAACCACACAGTTCTTCTATCGTGCAACACTCTCGTATTAGTCATGCCTTGAGTGCACTACCTCGATTTTCTAATCCATGCAAGTGCTTAATTTGTTGTATGTAATTTGTTCTCTTTCAAGTTAATATCCCTGTATTATAAAAATCAATAAACACACATTGAAAATAATTACAAAGATATAAACCTCTTACTTTGCAAAAATACGTTGTAATGCATGCATTTTTCTACTCAGCAACATTTACTATGTGTTAAAAATGATGCTCTGTGCAATCTTAGGCAGGAGAAAATGTTTCCTAGAGAAATTTCAAACATCTACATGAAAAAAAGAGAATACACATAATCAACATAACGATCTCAAGAATGGAATCAACAGAAATAAAATCACCTCCTTTGGTTCTTCTGGGAAAATAGCTAGTTAAAGATAAAATCAATGCTAGCAAGAGGGGTGGCTTTGTTAGCTAGCATCAACTAACTGCTGTTCAGTGGGTGCATTTGTTTATGGCTTTATTACTAAAGCAATGCAGGATCAATAAAATTGTTTGAGGGCCTTGAATTTCTTACTCTGCATAACTACTGATGCCAAACCAGGGTGGACTAATAAGGTGGGCAGTTTGGCAAAACAGGCCCATTTAACTGGAGCTTTTCTCACAGGCTTTGACCACTGCCTCTAAGGAGACCTTAAAGTAAGACCCCAGTGGATTCAGGCATCCACATTACAAATTGTACTTCATGAGACACTCATTCAGGTCAATTAACTGTGAGAAATATTGCATATCTATCCTTTTCTGAATATGTGCAAAGCAGATGAGCTTATTAAAGTCTTTAAGGAGTCCTTTGTAAAGATACATGCTTAAATTTGTTTATATCACATTCTCCAAATCCATTGCCCATAGGACCCCTCTTATCCAATATCTATTAACACCTGATAAAGTATTCCAGGGAACATGTTCTCTTTAGCCACTGCTAGGGCTACTGATTTCATAAAATGAAGACTGAGCAAGAGAAGGGAGAAAAGGGACTACCATTCATGGATCACTTACAAGGGGCCTCACTTTGCTCTCAGGGTTTTGAATGCACAATTTCATATAATCTTCACAATAATCCTGTGAAATAATATCATATTATCTTCATTTGACAGTTAAGGGAGCTGAAAATATATGTGAAATTGACTGGGAAAAGTACTTACAATTAAGTGAAAAAAAATCAGATTATAAATATGTTTATAAATATATGCATATATCTATTATATATAGTCTAAATATTGTTAACTAGCAGCCTGTAGGGATTTTTAATTAAAAGACATTGGTTTCCCACATTTAAAACTGAGGAAGTTTCCAATATTTTTAAAAACCAGAAGCTTTAGCAATGAGGGGACCCTTCTTTTGGGGAACCTCCCTCTAATGCTAAACAGTAGCTGTCTCTTTAAATGAGGTTTGAAATCTCCACTTGCCCAAATTCCATCTGGCTCGCTTAACTCACACGTGCCAGCTGTCTAGTCCACACAAACATTCAGGTGTCTGGTCTAAATAGAGATATGCCAAAGTGCTCTAAGAAAAGCACTGTGGTTTGGCCCTAGGTTACAGCACATCAGAACAGCTCCTACCCTAACAGAGCTCAGACTATAGCAGGAAATACAGACAATTCCGCAAGCAATTTCATAATTGCTTGGAAAGTATTAAGTTGTAAAGTATTGAGAAAATGAAGGAATAACTTAGGAGCTCAGATTGGGAGCACCCAAAGAAAGTGATTTTTGAGCAGAGACTTGAAAAATTAATAAGAATTGTCTAGGAGAACAAAGAGGGTAAAGAGTATTATAGGAGGTAAAGAGTATTGTCGATGGACCCCACAAATAAACCTTTTTTGAGCACTGTTACACGTATGGAGTAAATGCAACCTCTACAAGCTTGTAATAATTTGGAGAGACAAGACAACAGGCCGTCAGAAAGAGGGCACACAATGTCGTTGATGAGTGTGAGGATTCATAATTTCAACTTGGGACTCTGGCAAGGAGGTCTGCCATAGCAAAGTCACTCAGATCATCAAGAAAAAGGCTGAGAAAACAATATAATATGATAATAAGAGCAGACTGTCCCAAATGCGCAGCAAATTCTAGTTCCCCTCACTCATGGCATTCTCGTGACTGAAGAAGTATGAGTGCCCAAGGCTCATACCCCCCAGGGAGCACAGCCACAAGGTGAGCTTGTGGACGCAGAATGTGTTCAGTGAGCATGAGTGTGGGAAGTCACAGAGCCCACAGGAACGAAGGTCGGCCAGGGAGGTTTGATATGTTAGAGAGTGATGTATCTGTCACACTACAGTTTCTGAGAAGTTGGATCACCTGATCTTTTGGTCATGTCAGGACTTATCTTCCCAACCAAAAAGAAGGTTTGAATCCTTTTGATTTATGACCATTTAAAACGTTGCAAGAAACATACCTGGCCGTTTATGTTATTGTCTCATTTAATTTAATCACAAAATAGATCATTAGGCAGAAATTAGTATCCCATGTTATAAAAGAAGTAACTGAGGCTCAGTGGTTATACATCTTGCTGAATGTGCCATGGCAGTAGTAAGTGGCAGAACCAGACTGAACTTAGGCATTCCAAACCCAAAGCTCATACCCTTAGTCAGTGTTTTGCAAACTGTAGATAAAGACCCATTACTTAATAATAACATCTATTGAGTGGCTTACAGTATAAGAATTTGTGAGTGAAAAATGTAAGATAAAACAGATTAAGTATCATGTTTCACATATAATAATACTAAGTTCACTTGACCCTTGAAAAATATGGGTTTGATCCATGTGGGTCCACTTATACACAGACTTTTTTCAATAAATATATTGGAAATTTGGGGGGAGATTTGCACCAATTTGGAAAAACTTACAGATGAACTATGTAGCCTAGAAATATTTTTTAAATTAAGAAAAAGTTAAGCATGTAACAAGCAAATAAAATATATGTAGATACTAGCCTATTTTATCAAATACTACCATAAAATATACACAAATCTATTATAAAAAGTTAAATATTTTTCAAAATTTACAATACTTCATGACCAAGAACCCAAAAGCAAATGCAACACAAAGATAAATAGATTATCTAATAATTTATAGTTTAAATAATTAAACTAAATGGCTTCTGCCCAGCAAAAGAAACACAGCAAGCACCTAAGTTAAAATCAGATTTATTTCTCAAAATCACTACGTGCCCAGTGTTCTAACTCACACTCACTCCGGACACCTGGCTGATGGAGGCTCTGCCTTGAAAAGCACTTTTACAATCAATGTGGTACTGAGGAAGGCACATAGAGAATAATACATAGTCTCTTAAAGCTTCCACATTGATATGACACATGTCACTTAAATTTTATTAAGCAAAGCAAGCGATGTGGTCACATCTAATTTCAAAAGTATAGCGAGTACCACTGTTCCATGTGTCTGGAAAGCAGAAACCTGGAAGTATTGGTCAAACAGCACTGTATTAGTCCATTTTCACATTGTTGATAAAGACATACCTGAGACTGGGTAATTTGTTTTAAAACAAGAGGTTTAACGGACTCAGTTCCACATGGCTGGGGAGGCATCACCATCATGGCGGAAAGTGAAATGCACGTCTTACATGGTGACAGGCAAGAGAAGGTATGACAACCAAGCAATAGGGTTTCCCCTTATAAAACCATCAGATCTTGTGAGACTTATTCACTACCACAAGAACAGTATAGGGGAAACCACTCCCATGATTCAATTATCTCTCACCAGGTCCCTCCCGCAACATGTGAGAATTATGGGAGCTATAATTCAGGATGAGATTTGGGTGGGGGCACAGCAAACCGTATTAAACACTAATGACTATCATAGGAATCACTATCATGTGGGCAATAGTTGAGGCCATGAAGATGAATTAGATCTTATTCTATTCCCAGGGAAGAAAATGCCAACACATGTTTTAATAATATGGTGCCTATACTCACATTTCCAAATGTCCTACTAGTAGCTTAAATACAAAATATCCTAAACCAAACTATTTATCCTCCCTACAAAAATGAGTTCCCTGTACTCATTTGGATATAATTTTGATTAATATCATCTCTATTCACTCAACTGCCCAGGTGAATCACTTTGGATTCATCTTTAACTCCTCCTTGGCCTTCATGGGCAGACCTAATCAATCACAGCTCTGTCCACCCAGTAAACAGCTCATGAATCCATCCTTACTTCTTCATTTGCACTCTCACTACCTTGGTACCAGCCCACATCATCTCGACCAATGCCACCTCTCCTAAATAAGGCTGTACTGCTTTTATACCATTAACAAACTTGGAGATCTGTCTTGTGAAAATTGGCTGTTATTGTGCCATAAATAGTTTCTATAATCTTTTTCTTAGTATCTTCTTGAGATTTGGCAAATATCTGTTCTTGAAAACGCCTCCTATATTGGAAGAAATCCAGGTATAGTGATTGAAGAGGAAGAAAATATTTAGAGAACACTCGAGAAGAAAAAACAGGAAAAGAGGGACAAGAAGAGTCGAGGATACTTACATGACTGCCTTGTCTCATGAGAATAGTCACCTTTCAAAGTTCTCTCTGCCTATAACTTAGAGGGTTTATAGTTTCCTTTTAAAGAGAGAAGCTGATTCCTTGTAGAGAATCTTTTATAGTGCTGTAGGAGTTGAAATCACAAGTCTGAATAGAATCTCCAAGGAAGATAATGAAAAAAAAAACAAAACAGAAAGATGAGGAGTAAACTTGGAAGTGTGATGTACTGATGAGGGAGGAATAAGAAGAAAGCAGAGCCAGAGCAGGGCAGGAAAGGAACAGAAAGAAAGGTGGGAGAAGCAGGACAGTGAGCTGTGTGTTACAAGAAGGATAATCGACAGAGCTAAATGCAGGTGCAGTCCCGAAGAAAGAGCAGCTCTAAAGCTTTTGATTCGGTCATTGGGTGGTTGCATCCTTGAAGTCAACATTTACAACTGGAGGATGGGTTGCTGGGATACAGGCAGCAAGGAATAAGTGGATGGTCCCATGGCAGCAAAGGTAGCATACTCCGCCGAAAGTTTGGTAGTGTGTTAGGAAAGAACGACAGCTCTATGAGGCAACAAGTTCTAAAAAAGATGTCTTCAAAGGCAAGGAATACAAGTAGCATATGTTTCATGAAGGGGAGAGAAAGAGAAAAGGGATGAGAAAGAAAATGGCAGAGAGAAAGAAAATACTAATGAAAAAAGATTAATTTCCTCTCATCTAGACATTCTCCCCAGCTACAACATAACTCATTGGTATGACAGCAGCTAAGGATGGGTAAAATCATATTTTTATCATTTCATTTTTTTCTGCCATAGCCCTTTAAATGTTTCCATTACTTCACTTAAAATTATTGTGTATAATAACTTCAAAAAGAAACCAGTACACATTAACAAGAAAGATCTATAAGTGACATTTTGGAAAAGATTCCAAACCTCCTCCTATCCCACCTCCAAAAATTCTACTCTTTTATTAAGAGTAGAGTTGTGTACTATTAATGATAATAATAGTATCATTATATACTATTAATGATAATAATAGCAGTTAACATTTATTCTTATTATGTATCAAAACGTCCTCTAATTCTTAACACAAACTTATGAAGCAGGTGTTACTAGATGAGAAATCTGAGACTACCACCCCATGTTCTCTTCTAGTACTTTCATAACTTCCTTTTTTAGCTTAATTCATTGAACCCTTTGGAATGTACTCCACCATAATTGTTGAGAAGAAAATCTAACTATGTTTTTCAAATATCTACACAGCTGGTCCAAAACTAATTCCAAAACTAATTTTTGAATAGTCCACTTGCACCACGTACTAAAAGCCCATATATATTTAGACCTATTTCTGTGTATACCTGATTGTTTCTAGATTTTTAAATTTTGTTTAATTGATCTGTCTCCATTCATTTACCTACAACACTGTTTTATCTACTTAAGTTTTAAAATATGTTTTGATATATGGTAATGCTTTTCTCATTTCCTTACCATCATTATCAATATTGTTCTTGTTCTGAGTTTTATTAGTCTTTATTTTTCATGTGAACATTATTTTTTTTTTGAGTCAAGGTCTCACTCTGTCACCCAGGTTGGAGTGCAATGGCATAATCTTGGCTCACTGCAGCCTCTGCTTTCCAGGTTCAAGCAATTCTCCAGCCTCAGCCTTCCAAGTAGCTGGGACTTTAGGTGCAAGCCATTAACATCTGGCTAATTTCTGTATTTTTTGTAGAGACAGGGTTTTGCCATGTTGCCCAGGCTGGTCTCAAACTCCTCGGCTCAAAGGGATCTGCCCACTTTGGCCTCCCAAAGTGCAGGGATTACAGGCGTGAGCCACTGCACCAGGCCTGAACTTTATAATTGAATTGTCTAGTTTCAAAAAACAAATTCTTATTTTTGTTGCAGTTAACTTAGAAAAAAATTGACATCTTTATGATTATTTCTATCTATCTATTCAAGGTTTTTCAATATACTTATTGGCATTTCATTGAAGTGTTTTAAAGTTTATTTTGCTATTTTTTAATAGATCTCTCATATTTCTTCTAGCATGTACTCTTAGGCATTTCAGTATTTTGGGTTGCTACTGTAAATAGTATATCTTCTCTTATTCTATCTATAAGCTTTTAATTTATTTGTATTAATTTCTTCTCATTAATTACCAAATTTTTTCATTGTAGTGTTTTTTCAGCTAATTCCCTTGGGAATTCCAGGTAAAACCTCACATTATCTACAAATAATATTAATTTTATTCCCTCCTTTTCACGTATCTGCTTTGGCTCATACTTAAATAATGTAAAATAATATAAGTGATAATGGACATCCTTAACATTTTTTTCCCTTTAAAAGGAATGTCTCTATTGTGTGCCATTAAGCTTGATTCTGGCTTTTCTACTGAGCCCTATCATATTAAGGAAAATTCATCTATTCCTATTTTATTAAATACATAGATATTAATAACTGCTTTTTTAGACTATAATTTAGATCCCTTAGCATTGTGGCAGATCTAAAACATGGTCACAAATTATTTGACAAACTATTTGTCCCCTAGAGAAGTAAGATCTTTGCCACCTCTCCTGAATCTCTGCCAGCCTGTGAATACTTCAACCAATAGAGCACATGTACAGTGATGCTATGTGATTCTAAGGCTAGGTCTGGTCTGAATGTTTGTGTACCTTTAAATTTATATGTTAAAATCCTAGCCCCCAAAGTGATGGTATTAGGAGATGGGGCCTCTGGAAGATAATTAGGTCATGAGGACAGAGCCCTCAGGAATGGGACTAGTAACCGTTTAAAAGAGGCCCTAGAGAGCTAGCTAGCCCCTTCCACCATATGAGAACACAGTAGGAAAGTGCCATCTCAGAAACAGAAAGTAGGCCTTCATCCGACATCAAATCTGCCAGCACCTTGATCTGGAACTTCCCAGCCTTCAGAACTGTGAGAAGTCAATTTCTGCTGTTTATGGCCAGCCAGTTTACGTATTTTGTTATAGTAACCTGAATAGACTAAGACTGAAATTTGGTATTGAGATAATGGATATGGGGCACTGTAACAAATAACTAAAATATAGAAGTGGCTTGGGAGGCCGTGGAGGGCGGATCACGAGGTCAAGAGATGGAGACCATCCTGGCCAACATTGTGAAACCCCGTCTCTACTAAAAATACAAAAATTAGCCTGGTGTGGTGGCACACACCAGTAGTCCCAGCTACTCGGGAGGCTGAGGCAGGAGAATCACTTGAACCCAGGAGGCAGAGGTTACAGTGAGCCAAGATCATGCCACTGCACTCCAGCCTGGGCAACAGAGTAAGACTGTATCAAAAAAAAAAAAAAAAAAAAAAAAAGAAGTGGCTTTGAAACTGGGTAAAGGGTAGAGGCTGGAAACATTTTGAGGTGCATGCAAGAAAACGCCTCATTGTCATGAACAAACTATTAATGGCAACTCTATGAGGGCCCAGAAAGCAACGAGGAGAGCTGTAGAGAAAGCCTCAGTCTTCTTAGGGAACACTTAAGTAACCCTGAACAGAACGTTGTTGGAAACATAAGCGGTAAGGTCCTTCTGATAAGGTCTCAGCTGGAAATGAGGAACATGTTTTTGGACAATGAAGGAAAGGTCACCCTTGTTATAAAGTGGTAAAGAACTTGACTGAATTGTGTTCATGTCCTAGTGTTTTCTGAAGGTAGAACTTGTGAGACTAATCTCCTTATCAGATGATTGTTTGGTCACACCTTTAGTGTTCTCTCTCACCATTCTATCTTACTCTTTACAATATGATAGGCTGAGAATACTTCAAATCTTCAGCTTTTTGCTTCCCTTTTGATTAATGTTGGGATGGCAGTCTTATGTGTAGTCTTTTGACCCCCACTTGGCCACACAAGAATGGGTATGGAAACTGAAACACTTCCTAACCAAGAGGTAAAGTGCTCACACAGCCTTTGTCAGGCTCATCACCTTGTGTGGAAAGACATTTTCCTGTTTCATACTCAGTAAGTATTCTTTTGTTCTGTTTCAGCATGTGTGTCCATGGCATGCAGGCCTATCCTCAGCTTTCACTATTTCAGGCTCCGCAGAGGAGAGGTCTGTCCTCTGTGGCATAAGAGGGGTGTGTTTAGGCAAATGGCCCTGCACTGGCTGCCAGAAGAGACTCACTGACCCTGGGGTATCAATGCACACTGTTGAAGCTGACCTTGCTCTATATCTTGTCTATGTAAGTAAAGCATTGCTACATCCAGTGCTTGACTGCACTGTGCTTTCCTTAGCAATTCCTATAGCAAGATGCAAGGGGCAGAAGTGTTTACAGTCCTCCTCTAGGATGCACAGTGTTCTAACATGCACAGTGTTCTTCTCCTCTAGAATTGATAACCCATACACAGTGTTCTGTACAGAGTGTTCTGCCCAGTGATTGACAATTCCATCTTTAAATCATTTCTCTCATCTCAAATTTTACTAGAAACAGCCAAGAAGAACCAGGCTACTCCTTCAGCATTTTGATTAAATATTTTCTCAGCCAAATATTCAATCTTCCAGTGCCTTGATCTTGGACTTCCCAGTCTCCAGAACTATAAGTAATAAGTGTCTTTCTTTTATAAACTACTCCATTTATGGCATTTTGTTATAGCCACACAAATCAACTAAGACAGTGTATTTGTCTGTTCTCACACTGGTATAAAAAACTGCCCAAGACTGGGTAATTTATGAAGGAAAGAGGTTTAATTGACTCACAGTTCCACATGGCTGGGGAGGCCTCAGGAAACTTATAATCATGGTGGAGGGCACTACTTCACAGGGCATCAGGAGAGAGAATGAGTGCCAGCTGGGGAAATGCCAGATGCTTATAAAACCATCAGATCTTGGCAGGGCATGGTGGCTCAAGCCTGCAATCCCAGCACTTTGGGAGGCTGACGTGGGCAGATCATGAGATCAGGAGATCAAGACCATCCTGGCCAACATGGTGAAACCCCATCTCCACCAAAACTACAAAAATTACACAGGCGTGGTTGCGGGTGCCTGTAATCCCAGCTACTCAGGAGGCTGGAGCAGGAGAATTGCTTGAACCCAGGAGGTGGAGATTGCAGTGAGCCAAGATGGTGCCACTGCACTCCAGCCTGGGCAACAGAGCGAGACTTCATCTCAAAAAAAAAAAAAATCAGATCTCATGAGACTCACTGACTATCAAGAGAACAGCATGGGGGAAACTGCCCTGATGATCTGATTACCTCCACCTGTTCCTGCCCTTGATAAGTGCGGGTTATGGGGATTAAAATTCAAGATGAGATTTTGGGTGGGGACACAGCCAAACCATATCCAACAATTACAAAAGGCCATGAAGCTTCCTCCTTGTTCCCTGTGGACATTTGCTGTTGGATTGCCAATGTAAGAAGTCTGGTTGGGCACAGCGGCTCATGCCTGTAATCCCAGCACTTTGGGAGGGCAAGGTGGGTGGATCACTTGAGGCCAAGAGTTCAAGACCAGCTTGCCAACATGGCAAAACCCAATTGTTACTAAAAATACAGAAGCTGGGCATAATGGCACATACCTGTAATCCTAGCTACTTAGGTGGCTGAAGCAGAAGAACCGCTTGAGCCCAGGAGGCAGAGGTTGCAGTGAGCCAAGATCTGCGCCACTGCACTCCAACCTGGGTAACAGCGTGAGACTCTGTCTCAAAACATAAAAATTAAAAAAACAAAAAAGAAGTCTGACAATCCTGAAGCCAACATGCTGTGAGGAAGCCCAAGCCACACGAAGAAATCATGCTCAGGGGCTCTGGTTGACAGTCCCAGATGAACCAAGGCTTCAGTCATCCTAGCCCGTGCACCAGCCATGTGAGTGAAGCATCTACAAGATGTTTCTAGTCCTCATCTATTTGTATCTTCCCAAAAGGGGTCTCAGATATTGTGCAGCAGAGACAAGTCATCTCTGCTATACCCTGCCTGAATTCCCACAAAATCTGATAATTTGATAAAATGGTTGTTATTTGCCACTAAGTTTACAACAGTTAGTTTTGAAGAAATTGAAAATCAGAACACATGTAATAAAATGCTTTATTTGTCTCATTTAATGATTTTTGACCTGAATTCTACTTTGTCTGACATTTAGATTGCAATCCTTAATTTCTTTTGTTTGAATTTGCCTCATTTGCCTTTTACAACTTTTCTAAATCATTTTGTTTTAAGTCTTTCTTTGGAATATGGCTGTTAGGTGTTTCTTTAGAATCTAATCTGAAGGTCTTTCTCATGTAATAGTTGAGTCAGGCTCATTTATAATTTTTAATGTGATGGATATATTTTGTTTCCATTCACTTTCATTATTTTATATTTTTTCTTAAGTTTAGTTTGGTAAACTTTGAGAAGGGAAAAAAGAGAGGGAGGGATGGTGTGTCTTTTTGTGTGTACAGTCATTCTGCTCTTTGAGGAAGTTTGTATTTTTATTCTATTGGTTGCATTTATAGTTTTAACTTTTTAAAAAATCCTCCGTTTTTTAAAATTTTTAGATAACATCTATTGGTTTCTTACTCTCTCTCTCCTCATCATCTCTCTCTTTCCCCTCTACCACTCAATGACGTATTATCTTTGTCCTTTGAAATAAGCATTTCACTTTTATTACTTCACTTATTAAGAAAATAGTTTGATTGTTGGCTTTGCCAATGAGGACTCGTCAAACTTAATCTACCTCCCAACTTCTTTGTCTCTTTTTTTCATTGTAGTTAGTTGTTCATGTAGGAATGATGTTCCTATGTTGTCGTTTATATAAGATTTGTATTCTGTTCTGTTACCTTAATTTCCACAGTTGTCTTCATCTTGGCTGTACTTTCAATTACAGTTAGCTTCATGGTCATAAAAGAATAAAGTTGGATTTGTATCTTATACCACATGGAAAAAATAACTTAAAACAGATCAAAGACCTGAGTGTGACAGCTGAAACCATAAAACTCTTAGTTAAAAACACAGGGGGAAAGTATCATGACGTTGGCTTGGCAATGATTTTTTGTATGTGACACCAAAAGCACAAACAACAAAAGACAAAATAGATAAATTGGACTACATTAAAATTAAAAATTTCTGTGCATCAAAGAGAACAATCAACAGAGTGAAAAGATAGCCCACAGAATAGGAGAAAGTATTTGCAAATCATATATCTGATAAGAGGCTAATATCCAGAATATATAAAGAACTCCTACAACTCAACAACAGCAGAAAAAAAGAAACCCAAATTTAAAATGGGCAAAGGATTTGAATAGACATTTCTTCTAAAAAGATATATAAATAGCCAATACACACATGAGAAGATATTCAACATCACTAATCATTAGGGAAATGCAAATCAAAACCACAATGAGATACCCCCTGGCACCCATTAAGATGGCTACTATCAAAAAAAATAAAACAAAATAAAAAACAAAAAATAACAAGGGCTAGCATAGCAAGAATGTAGAGAAATTGGAATCCTTCTGCATTTGTTGGTGGAAATGTAAAGTTTTGCAATTGCTGTGGGAAAAAAAACCAGTATGGTGATTCCTAAAAAAATTAAAAATAGAACTACCATATGATCCAGCAATTCCACTTCTGGGTATATGCTTGAGTCTTGAAGAGATATTTGTACATCCATGTTTATAGCAGCATTACTCACAGTAGTTGAAAGGTAGAAGGAACCCAAGTGTCCATCAGTGGATAAATGGATAGGCAAAATTGTGGCATACACACACAATCGAATATCATCCAGCCTTAAAAAGGAAAGACATTCTGACACATGCTACAACATGGATAAATCTTGAGAACATTATGCTAAGTAAAATAACCAAGTCACAAAATGATTCTACTTATACGATGTACCTAGAGTAGTTAAATGTATAGCGGCTGAAAGTAGAATGGTGGTTTCCAGGGGATAGAGAAAGGGGGGATGAGGAATTATTGTTTAATATAATCGAGTTTTAATTTTGAAAGATAAAGAGCCCAAGAGATTGGTTGACAACTACGTAAACATACTTAACACTACTGACCTGTACACTTAAAGATGATTAAGATCATAATTTTTTTGTTATGTGTTGCTATGGTTTGATTGTGTCCCACAAAGTTCATATGTTGGGAACTTAATTCCCAGTGCAACAGCATTGAGAAGTGGGATCTTTAAGAGATGAGTAGGTCATGATGGGTCCACCCTCATGAATAAATCATTGTTCTTATCACCAGAGTGGGTTCATGATCATAGGGGTGTGTTATGAAAGTGAGTTTGGCTTCATCTTAGAGAGAGGAACTCACAAGTGTTCTCTCTCTACGTGATACCTTCTGCCATGTGAAGTAGCAGCAAGAAGGCCCTGATCAGGTGCAGCCCCTCAGTCTCTGACTACCCAGCTTCCAGACAGTGAACCAAATAAATTTCTGTTCATTATCAATTACCCAGTCTGTGGTATTCTGTTATAGCAACACAAAATAGACTAAAACATGTATATTTTACCACAATTAAAAATAAAATTTAAAAAGAGAGAGAAAAAACATATACACTATAAGAAACTCAAGGACGTAATCAATTGCAATGTATGGCCTTTATTTGTAGCTCTATTTAAACAAATTAACCATTTTTTTATTATTTTTAAAAATTATTAAAAAAAATTTTTTTAATCATGAGGCAATCACAGAAATACAACCACTAACTGGCTATTTTATGGTATTAAAGAATTGCTATCATTTATTTTTAGAAGTGATAATGGTATTGGCATTGTGTTTTAAAAAATATTTTTCTGTAATACAGTTATATACTAAAATGGTTATGGAAGAAATAAAATGAGGGATTATTATCGACTGGAGGATGGGGAGAGAATGACAAGATATAGATGAATCAAGATTGGCCATGCAAACTGTTGAAGCTGTATAATGGGTACACGAGATTTTATTATACTATTTTCTCTACTTTTCTAGATATTCGTTTTTCTCCTGATAAAAATTCCAGTTGCAGAAAGAAAAATAAAAAGCTCACTGCCAGTTCTTTTGCCACAGTTATACTTGATGGCAGAACTCCTCCCCTGAGTTGCTTATTCACAAAAGGATCCTAGCAACAGAGTTCCCTGAAATCTTCTGTGCACATGGGTGGATATAACATCCTTGACTCACACTTTCTTTCTCTGAGAATTTGAAAGGTACCACTTTTCCACCCTCTAGTGTTGAATATGGCCATGGATATGAAAACGAACTCAGCTGATTGTTTTCCCTTTCCAAGTTACTTCATCCTTTTACTGCCCAAAGAATTCGTCCTTCATTTCTTAGAGTTCAATAATTTCACTAGGGTATTCCTTGTTGATGATGATCTGGGTCACTTTTCCCTGGGACACGCAGTGCCTTTTCAATGTGTATAGTCACATACTTTATTATCAGAAGTTTTTCCTGAATCATATCTTTAAACATTTGGGTTTGGTTTCATTGATTGTGTTTCTCATCTACAACTTCAATTGCATGTATCTGGGATCTCCTTTTCTTTTCTCTTATGTTCATTATTTCCATCACTGTGTTTCTATCACATCTCTCTTCTTCATGTTTCTTTCAGTTGTGTCATCATTCTGGAATTACATATTTCCTGAATTTCAGCACGTTTCATATTTTTCATTGACTACTCACTTCTCCTCTGTGTTCTTGTGTTTCTGCTTTGGGGTCTTCCTTCAAAAGTAATTGCTCAATTATGACCATTCTTGCAGGAGTAAGATGGTATTGCATTGTGGTTTTGATTTGCATTTCCTCCATCATTAGTGATGCTCAGCATTTTTTATAATAGATGTTGGCATGGATGCGGTGAAAAGGGAATATTTCTACACTGCTGGTGGGAATGTAAAGTAGCACAAGCACTATGGAAAACAGTGTGGAGATTTCTTAAAGAACTAAACAGTAGATCTACCATTTGATCCAGCAGTCCCACTGCTGGGTATCTACCCAGAGGAAAATAAGTCATTCTACAAAACAGATACTTGCACATGTACGTTTATAGCAGCACAGTTTGCAATTGCAAAAATATGGAACCAGCCCAAATGCCATATATATATATACCATGGAATACTACTTAGCCATAAAAAGGAATGAATTAACGACATTCACAGTAACCTGGATGGAACTGGAGACCAGTATTCTAAGTAAACTAACTCAGTAATAGAAAACCAAGCATCGTATGTTCTCACTCATAAATGGGAGCTAAGCTATGAGGATGCAAAGGCAAAAGAACGATACAATGGACTTTGGGGACTTGGGGGAAAGTGTAGGAGAGGGTTGAGGGATAAAAGACTACAAATTGGGTTCAGGATATACTGCACGGGTGATGGGTGCACCAAAATCTCACAAGTCACCACTGAAGAACATACTAATGTAACCAAATACCACCTGTTCCCCAAAAACCTATGGAAATAAAAAATTAAAAATAAATAAACAATGATGTCTCTAAAGCCTTATAAAGCACAGCACAGAATGGATGATCAATAAATGAATACGCTTTTTAAAAAGGAATTGCTCAAGGTAATTGCCTCATTGCATATGTTTTTATTTTAATTCATGGCAAATAGTTAGGACACGATTTTCATCCATTTATGAATGTCCTCCATCTGCCAGTAATTTCGCTGCTCTTTCCCACCATTTCTCATATAGGATCTTTTTATCAATGCCCTTTTTTAAAAACTTTTCACCACTGAATGAGTTACATTTTCCCAAACAAACTATTTTCAAGAGGTTTTTTACTGAGGAGGGGCCAGGTGGCCTTTCAGGCTTCATTCCCCTTCCTGTTGCCCCAGAAATAAACAGCTTCCTTCAAATACAGCTCATCTTTGGTTTCTTTGTCCAGCCCTCTCCTGTATTTCTCAGAGCCAAACCAGGACAGGAACACTTTTGCACCGACCCTGCAAACCTCAATTCCAGAACAACTATGTTAACGTTAGTACTTCAGGTGAGTCCCGCCCCTTCAGGGTGAGTATTTTTGCTGGCACTTCCTCCAATTGCCACCCCTGGGCTCTCTTGGTGTTGCCTCCTTCTGTTTCCTCCTTGGCGGCCACTGCACAATTTCAGTGTCTCCCGGCAGCCTTTACAGATGTTGCAGAGTCTATGGTTTATATTTGCCTTTGAGCTTTTCCTTTTCAGTTTGTTTTTGGTTTTTCTTTTGCATAATTTCTAGGACAGGAAGGGGGAAATGATGCCATGCATAGCCGGGTTTGTATCAGAAATCTGACAACATTTTTAGGAATATACTCTTGAGAAGCTTTCTGCTTCCCATTTTATCATGGTTGACTTTAGATTTGTTACTCTGATTTTAATGAATTTACCCGCTATAAAAATAGTTCGCTTTTTTCTCACATTATGTGTGTATAAAACTTGCTTTGTCCGTTGGAGGCTTTCTTAGCAAGAGTAAAGCATCTCATCTGGGAAAGCATAAAAATAATGTAAAGGGAATGATAAGCCCAGTTGCAATAGAATTCTTCCACTCAGTCAATCCTGAAACGGGGGCAGGATTATTGCAAACCAACTTATGATGCCTTACCAGCTGCTGAATTGGATCTCGCTTTAACTCTGCAAGATGACGGGATGAACTTATTTTCTTTCATGTAATGAAACCAGGATCTTTCATGGTCAGTAAGAGTAGGGAAGCATCTGGATTCATTGACTGCAGCAGACCTTAATAGAGTGTAACTCGCTGGGGGAAAATTGTGTGTATCATATTGTCATTTTGCATCTGTTACTCTGATTAGGATCACTGTAATACATTCAAATTCATTAATGGTGGCTACTTTGGATCCCTAAATAATTAATGGAATCATAGGTGTCTCCCTAAGCAACAACCCGATGGCACTGTGTATTAGGCAGCACTGTGAGCTCAGAATAAACAGCTCTGACACAGCGACATCTGTTTTGTCAGGCACCTCCTCTTGCACCAGCTTTCCTTAGCTGAGCTTGGGAAAATGGGCAGAAGCAAGGGTAGAAATCAAAGGAGAGAATCAAGTAGATTCTGTGCAGTGGTTTGATGTGAAATGCAGGATGCCAGGTCCCAACTTATCCCATGAATTAGAATCCCTGGATGGTGGAACCTGAGAATCAGCCTTTTAATAGACACCCCAATGATTCTTATGTGCACTATAGTCTGAGAAGCTCTGGATAGAGACCTCTCTCCCAAAGGAAAAAAAGACAGCAAGATAGGGAAAATGTTATGTTGTGGATCCTAGCCCACTGGGGTACTATAATATAGTGTGTGAATTTTTCTTACCCTATGTGCTTAATATGGTTCCAAGGCTTGAAGGAAAGAATTTCTCCTACTTCTGAAATATAAATAAAACATCCCCACGCCCACCCAATTTTGTTGATTTCTGCATGTACTCTGAGGATGAGCAGATGTCCCCATGTGAAGCAAAAATGTTAATATTCTGAGACTTCTCCCAGAGTAACTTAAAGAAATAAAAAGCCAATTTATTAGACTGTGATTAAAAATGCACACACAATTAACTGTGGAAGTGCTTGTTTCCCAATATCCTGCGGACAACAATTTTTGGCAGATTTTTCAACTTATCTGCATCTCATCAAAGTAGGAGACTATACAAATAAATGGCAGTGGCATATCCTAGGGCACTAAAGAGGTGATGAAAAGATCTATAATCCACACAAATTGCAAGTGTTAATAAAGATAATGTCCTAGTCAGGAACTGTGAAGTTAATATGTATTTGTAAATATCTAAAGAGTAGATGGAGAGAAGAGAAAGAGAGGGAGAAAAGAAAGCAGAAAGTGAAGGTTGTAGAGGGGACCAGGAGAAAAGATGGAAGAACTCTGATGCAATTTACATCCCAGAAATCTCTCTGCTGTGGTTGCAGAAAGCCAGCCTGGGTTGTCTTTCTTCCTGGCTGCTCCACAGAACGCCCTCCAGAAAATAGCCATAAATGAGCTCAGTAGCCTCCCACTACCACAATTAGAAAATCAAACTATCAGCAGCATTTCAAAGTAAATGAAGGGAACCAGAGGATGAGTGTGAATTCCAGGTGTCTAAGTTTGTATTCACACAGTAAAATAATGCCATGGACACAGTGGGGCTAAAACAGGGCAAGCAAGAGACATCACTTGCCAATGAAAGTGGGTATTAAAAGAGGAGCAAATTTTAGCACAATGTTATTAATAGCCACCATTTGTCAGGTCTTACTAGGTGTCAGCATTTATTTATTTAAATTTAATCCTCACTGCAGTCTTTACAGATTGCACTCAATTTACTAACGAGAAAATGGCAATTGTAATAAGGAGGCTCATCTAGTGAGCAGCAGAGCCAGGATATGACTCCTACATGTCTAACTCCGATTTCCATGCTTTTAACCACAATTTTACTGTGGAAGATAATGTATCTCTTCAGTAATACAGGGTTGCCCTCCTGGTAAGATATGCAGGAGAGTCTGCATCTATGAGTCTACACTCAGTTTGGCTAAATGAGAGATGCCAAGACATATAGGACAACTCTTCTGGCTTTGGACTTATGGGCAGCACACTCTTTGGATGAGGGCCGAGACCAGAAGTCAAGAATTTCTGGTTCCATTAAACCATAAGTTACATGTAGACAATAAATATTCATTTAATACATGATTTAATTTTGCTTTTGCCATTCTGTGTTCCCAGTGTTAAACATAATATTGCCTGGTACATAGTAAGTGACCCCAAAAATGCATGATTAGTGAGTCAATAAATACCTGAACTAGTGAATAAATCAATCAGCGTACAGAGAAATGTGCATTCCCATACTCATCTGTAGGAAATTATTGCACAGAGAGCAATACACCAACCCTAGATCATCAATCTTTTCTTGCCATATGTGGGGCCCAAAATTTTTTCACAAGTAAAGGGAATGTGGCATTGTCATAGTTACTTGTAAAACAGAATGTGTGCTAACAGCAGTAATGAACAAAGCCCAGGCCATGAGCAGTCCCAGGCTGATGACTCATACACCACCAGAGCCTTTTGTCCCCAGCCATTATTTTCCAGCATTTTCTTGCACTGCCCTTTTGCTACAAGAATCAAACTGGACTTAATCATTTGCTCTTTGACCTGAAGCATACAGATTTATAGCACACTTTTTAGGGCCATGGGATCTTTGTTTTGGATTTTCTATAGTTTAAAGATCAATTTTGACTAATCAGAGCTAATTAGAGATCAACAAACCCTTCCAATCTCTATCTAGGGCCTGGGCAAGTGTTAAAAACCTACATGATTTCTAAGTCAAAAGTCATTTCACAGGCAAATATAGGAAGAACCCATGTTTGGCAAATATAATTTCTAGTTGTGCAGCTTTCAATTGACAAATGCCTTAATGATGGAAAAAACAAAGGACAGAAGCTAGACCTCCTAGGTTTCCAAAATGTTGTTATCACTATTAGATGTGTGACCTTAAACAAATCACTAAGCCACACTAAATCTCAGTTTGCCCAACTGAGTAATGAATTGTTGAACTCTCTGCTAGGTCTATAAACACACACATGTCATTTTATTACAGTCCATCTTATTCCATAAGTTTGCCTTTTTTATCAACAAGCTTGTGAATTACTTGAGGATGTGTCTTAAACTTTCTTTTTTTGTCTCTTCCATTGCTTCTAGAACGCTGTTAAATACAAAAAGCTGAACAGCAGTGAACTAGATTGAAGTAAATCAAGGTTCTTTGTGTTTCCCTACCAAGAATATGAAAACCTTCCCAAATTTATGTAAAGAAAACTCTTCAGGAATCAGAACAATATGCTGCATTTCTATAGGGTTTTTCTTTTTTGTTTTATTTCTCAGATATGTGTGATCCCTTAAATACTGTGTGTGTGCATGTATTTAAAACAATCTGTGCTTCTTTCACTCTTGGTTAAAAATTTTATTGATTTTGTACATAAAATTCTCAAAGTAAAATTTTCATTGAAAATGGAAAATACTCAATTTCTGTTTGCACTAAGTGGCTGACAATTAACAAATGAGTCACATGTATTCCCTTCCTGTAACTAATGCACTGCAAGCCGAATTCATCAATTACAGCAAGGACACAATACTCACTTTACCAAACATCCAAGTTTCTTAGCTGTTGACCTTTTTGTGTATGTGTTTGCTTTCTCGTTCTCTTTCTATGTGTTCTATTCATAAATTGTGTCCAGCAAATTGTGGCAAAGGTGTCTCCCTTCTCTATTGCCACTTTGCAATCTATATTTCACTGCAGGGTAACAACAATGGAAGCCATCACTAACAGAGCCAACTCTAGCCCTCTAAATCTGCAACTACAGCTTGGGAAAAATCTTGTCTCAGGGTGTTACATGCTAGATTTAATGTGAATGTTGTAGTCTGAAATGAAAATTATTTGTACAGCTGGAATATAACATTTGCATAAGTTACAATTAAAAGGGAAAATATAATTACAAATTTTCAACTTAATTTGAATGGTTTTTAAAATGCTCATTTGGCATAGGCAACAGCTTGCAGGCAAACAGAACACACTCTCAGAGTTGCATCCCTTTGTCTGGGTAGCAATAGTGAGCTCATTTTGAAGTGCTTGCTTTAACCCCTGAATCCCAACAGCAACCAGCATTGAGAACCTAAAGTACAAGGCGATGTTTGTTTTCAAAACAAGATTACAACATACACAGTGATTCATAAATATTTGCATCTTTTAATTGTTTCTAAAAATGAAGTGGCAAGTGGCATCGCACAGGAATGTTATTTCTCCCGTGGAGCGAATGAGCAGTGGAATTTTAACTAGTTTCATTCCCTTTCAGTTCTCAGATCTGAGATCTTCGGTCACATCTCCTGTACAATGTTTTCCTCATATCACAGTCTCTTTAATGGCTCCAGTTTCTGATTTTTTTTTTCCTCCTTAATTACATGTCCTTTTCTTGTAGCTACTTCATGCTGAAGGCGTGTCATTCTTCTCATAGACAGTCTCGGCTAGGTGTCCGTGGACCGAGTCCATTTGTTCATGTGTTTTTAGGATTTCTTTTCTAAGACGCAAAGGAATCCTTTTATTATCCTTAAACACAAAAATTGAAATTTTCATAAAATACTTTGTACAGCATGTTTACTTGAAACCCTGCTTCCCCAAAGTCATGATATCTGTGATTATTATGTAACATGCATTGTGTTGCATCAATGGGTTTTGCAAAAGAGAGGAAAAAGAGAAAATTATTCCATTGTGTCTTTCCCAGCAAAAAAGCATCCAAAAAGACATATAAATAAAAAAATTACTATTACTGTGAATAACACAATGAACTGTGCCTTTCTATTTTCCCGATCTTTCTTTTCACAGCTATCTCCAAATAATGAGACACCAGAAGATGCTCTTGAAAAAAAATAAATTATAAAAACTGATTCTTTGTTCTATTTACCCTGGAATCTGAAAAGGAAACTCCGTGCCAAAGAGAAAAACATAAAGTAATAATACAACCCAATTTTATATTTTTCCTGAGAAACTACAAAGGTACTCAGTTAATCGAGAGTATTATTAAGTAGTGTGATTTTTTTAAATCACAGAAATCTTTCTTATTTCAGGAAGAACAAATACATAGCAATGAGAGGACCACCACACCACCTTCAGGAAAATGCTACTTACAATGACTTGCTGAAACCAATGACAAAACCACATCGTGTCCTTGTGGATAATCACCTTTTGGGCAATGGACTTAGAATAACTTCATCAGTCTTAACTGGGACGTAAATGTAATACACATATATGATAAGTGCATATAAATGTAATTTATCTTGAAAAGAATTCCAAGGTTTTAATAAATATTATGCTGGAGTCAATAGCTTCTTTCCTAGCCCATCAGCTTTTCCATTTCTTTCCTCTTTGATGCATAGTGGACAATTGTATCAGCCCCTAGGTTTGTATTCAAAGTCATAAGCCAGTAGCAGGCCATTTCCTCAAATGATATTTCCCAAATGGTGAAGATTTGTCACTGGTGAGATCATTTTAGTTGCCCATATCCCAATATTTATCTGTTTTTTAAAAAATATAACACACTTGTGATTTCACCAATTTTATCAAATAACAAGAATTTATCCAAGAATAAGGCTAAATTATTCCATTTTAAATTGATAGAAAGAAAATATTGAGAAAAAAGTGCAGATGGTATGCAGATAGAACAAAGATCATGAAAGAGGTATATAGATGACTAAAGTTTAGGAAACTGTCCTAGAAAAATCACTTCTCCATCAAGAGCTCAGCTCTTAAGGAAAAAAGAAAAAGAAAGAAAGAAAGAAAAAAAAAAGTACTCAAGAAATTTTTGGAAAAAAATTAAAGCCCCAGAAAAGAACCAAATATTTCTCCTTTTTACTTTTCCCTTTGATTCATGAAAAACATTTCTCAAAAAGACCAAAAGCACCACAGCACAAGGACTTCCCTTGAATGCAAAGAGTGGATCTGGAGAAGGCACTGTGGGGAAGATGTAGACATTTTTTGACAAGGCTCCTCCCAAGAAGCCAAGGTGTCAAGGAAGGCCTCAGGCAAGTTGAGTTCGCGAGGGTTGCCGTTAGCGGCTCCACAGGTCACACTAGGGCAGGACTGGAGTGATGCTGAGCACCAGGCGAGGATCGCCCACAAATGAGGGACACAACCAAGGGTGCGGGGGTGCGGGAACAGCCAGCCACCCTGTCTCCCAAGCTCCTGCCACTCCACATCTCGGGCTCCCTCTGCCTTCCCTTCCCTTCACTCCCTCCCTTCCTTTCTTTTCTCCTCAACTGTGTTTCATCAACTGAACGGATTATAACTGTGTAAACTCTATTTTTATTATTGAATTTCTTTCTGCAAAGTTCTTTGTTTTCTCTTCTGACTTTTAAATATATGGGTGACTTCAAAATTTTATATTCCCAGTTCCCCAAAAAGGTTAGAATTCAGCTAAAAATGGTGATATGTTGGCTTTTACTTGTATATGTTGGCTTTTACTTGTATATGTTGGCTTTTACTTGTATATGGTTGTGAGATAGATATTTTGTGTGATTTGGTGTCCACTCCCACCCCCACCATTGAAAATAGAGCAAAAATTGGAGCTGAGAAAAAGAATCATTTCCTTATTTGGTGGGAAGAGTATTGCATGCAATACATTACGAGAGTAATTTTGAGAGTGAAAAAGACGAGGAATATTCTTGAGAAGGATGTTTCTGAGAACCTTTGTGTTTTGGTGTTCTTTCTACTATCCTAAAGAAGTCACACCATTTCCAGTGGTAGCCAAGGGAAATCTAGAGTTATTCACCATTAAGACAAAATAGGTCATTCTTAAAATGTTCCTTTACATCCCTTTTTATATAAGCTGCACCTCCCAGAGTGAATGTCAGAATCAATGGGTTGGGTAGAACAGAAGTGTCCACCCTCATTTCCCCAGAGCCCTACCTTTGACGGGGGGCGGGGGTACTAAAGAATGAGGGAAAGGGGTGCTAAGAGGAACGATACCCAGGCTCCACCACCTCCTTCAACCACCACAGCCCCACTTTTGTCTGTTCAATAGAGCAATCATTGAAAATTTCCTTTGAAAAAAAGGGTCTCATGTTTTAAAAACTTGGAACACAATGGGAATAGAAAAACTGATGTGCCTGGATTAACCCTGGAAAAACAGGATACAAGTTATAAGAATGGTGAATGTTTCTTCAGACTAATTGTTTCTTTCTAATTTCTCACAAGGCTCATGAAATTATATGCTGTTCTCCTGTGGGATCCACTAACCTTGCACCTTGTGAATCACTCTCCACTCCCCTCACTTTCTAGTCCTCAAGCTGGGGTGGTCAGGGGTTAGGGGAGAAGCAGGTGAAGTGGGGAGGGCACATAAAACAGATGGATTGGGCTGCTCTCCCCTACAGTTTTATATATACTTGCCAAAGAAGTAAGACCTCTGTTCTGATAAGAGTAAGATAAATCTAAACGTTTCTTACAGACAAAGTTGACAAGATTCAAAAGTGGTTTGGGTAAAAGAGACTCAATCCCAGAGGGGCATTTGATTCCAAAAGGGAAGAAGACGTACTTCATCTGGAACATCGTGATGTCACAGAAGAACTTCACAAGTGTTCCGATCGGAAGGGAGCCCTTTGAGTAAGTGAAATGAAGCATGAATAACTGCCTAATTAGTGGACATGAAAACTGGACAGTCTCCAAAGTCATCAGAGATGACCACGCTTTCCAGGCAGCTTACTAGACTAAGGGTGAGTCCATTCGTAATCATCCCAGCTGGGAGGTGGCTGGGAGATTTGACATAGGGCTCAGAAGACTGGCTAACCTGGATAAAGCCATTCAAGACAATCAGGCGTGACATCATCTCCATGGCTGAGGTCCTCTGGAGCAGTAGTTCTAGAACTTCTTGGGGCCACTCCAATATAACAACACTCAGGAATCACCTCCACTACTGCTGGGGCAGGCGGTGGGAACAGATGTAGACAGGGTAAACTTTATTACAAGGAATGAGGAAAATGGAACTGATTTTGATAAGGGCCATTGTCAATCATTAGTTCACATGACAGCCATGAAGGTAGAGTCCTGTCCCAACCAATATTATAAGAGGGGAGTCCACAGACCACCCACAGACCAAGGAGACATCAAGTAGCATTTGAACCATAGATTCAAAACCTCCACTCAACAAGAATATCAGGGAGCTCTTTGATATCTAGCTTTCACGTGTTAAAGCTGTTACTAGATGCCTCTCCTTCTCACTCCTATTCTTGCCTAGAAAATGAAGTCCAAATTCCTTAGCATCAAGGCTCTTCAAATTCCAACCCATTCTACTTTCTCAGCCTTCTCTCTTGCCATGCCTTGGCCTGTTCTCTGTCTTGTAAGGAATATAGGTTGCACTAGCCCCTTGGTCTGGTTATGTCCATTTCTAAAGCCTCTGGCAAAAACACTTTCATCTTTCAGGATGCAGTTCAAATTTCACTTCCTTCCCTACATAGTTCATGACTCCTTTGTGTTAAAGACACAGTTCAAGCATCTAGCTTAGCACCTTACTCAAAGAAGAGTCTGGGGAAAACAGTACTTGCTTCAGCCTCAGTTCAGACGTAATTACACAGATCTAGCAAGCTAGTGGTGTGCACCCAGGAATCACATGGCACTGAGAGACTTAACTGACTAGGCTTGTTACCCCCAGGTAACTGTGAAATAGGGCTTTGGAGTGTGGTATCAGTTTCTTGCATCTATCCCAAGCCTAGCCCCTTAGACACATGTCTAGGTCCTTGTAGATGGGTGATTAATAGCATGACTCTAAAGCCAGTTGCCTGGATTCAGATCTCAGTTCTGTTGCTTACTGGTTGCCTTGAGTGAGTCAGTTAACCCCTCTGGCCTCAGTGGAGATGAAAATAATATGGGTCTGTTGTGAGCATTACACAAGTTAATGTATGTAAAGCTCTCCCCACACTGCCAGGCACACAATGAGCCTCATATAAGCATCAGGTACTACATTTAGGAAGAGAGATGGTGGTAAGTAAAAGTTTAAAATTATTCAATTTGGGAGCACAAGCCACACTAATTCAGAATCACTAAGTTGAGAGAAAATTTAAAGAGGGTGATCTAACTCCACCATCGATTAGAAGCAGCTTAGCTCATTGAAGTGGTGGCATTGTGGTGGGGCTGGAAGCAAGGGTAGTCCCAGCAGAAGGCTTGGGCACATGACAGAGGCAGTAGTGTGCAGATAGAGGTGGCAGCAGGGGCAATGGCATCACCAGGTGGTCTCTGTGACACCCACAGGTGGTGTCTCAAGACGTTCAAGGTGCTCAGTGAGTGCAGACTATGCAGGAGAAGTGACACAGAAGCCTGATGGAGGTGATGATACCCAGTGGCCATGGGACATTGTCAGCAAAGGCAGTGATGAACAGCATGAGAAGTCAATACTCTGGGACACCATGGGGCAGACGTCAGCCTTATTCACATGCCCATGGGAGAAATTCCCGGGTCGACCAGAAGTGCATGGAGGTGAAGCTTTGCCAGATCCTCATGAATCCAGTGTGACAAATTCCTCAAATTACCATTGGTGTGAGCCCATTCTTCCAGAAGAGGAATAGAAAGCACAAGCTTTAGAGTTAGTCAGGCTTGTTCTCCATTCAACTGAAAACACTTCCTGAGCACCTATTTCATGCCATAGGCTCAGCTGTAGTTGGTAGAAACACCAACTAGAGGCAAAAAGTGAGCGAGGCAAAAAATGTCCTCTTCACAGGACGTTCACCTTACAGAGAGAGACACAGTTGATAAACAAGTAAGCAAATACATTAATGAGATGTTTCATGTGATAAAGGCTGTGAAGACAATAGAGTAGGTAATGATGCAGGAGATGAGTAGAGCAAACTACTTAAATAGAGAAGCCGGGTTAGTCTCTCATTCACAGTGAGGATGCAGTGGCCAGAAGAGGCAGCCCAGGGAAGATCTGGGGTGAACCCTCTGGTAGGAAAGGCTTGGCAAATTGGAGGAACAAAAAGAAAAAATAGTAAATCTACAACAAGGATCAGCAAACTCCAGTCTACAGGCCAAATCCAGCCTGCTGCCTGTTTATGTCAATAAAGTTTTATTGGAACATAGCCACACTCTTCTGCTTATTTATTATCTGTGGCTGCTTTCATGCTAGAAGAGCAGAGTTGAGTAGCTGCAAGGGAGACTGTATGGCCTGCAGAGCCTAAAATATTTACCTGGCCCTGTGCTGAAAAGTGTGCTGATCCCAGTCTAAAGCACTGTAAACAAGCTAGGGGGAGAACAGTAGGAGATGAAGTTTAAGGGTTCAAGGAAAGGTGGCAAATTCTGCAGGGCCTTGTAAGCCATGGAAAAGGGCTGGGATTCTGTTCTGCATGTAATGGGAAGTCACTGGAAAAGTCCAAGGAGGGAGCACGCGATCTGACTTATGTTCTTACAAGGCCACCCTGGGAGCTAAAGAGTAGATTTCCAGTCTTTGGAAGATGGACCACAGGGCCAAGAGGCAGCCAGAAAGTCTATCAGGTGGCTACTGCAGAGCCCAGTGGGAGACAAAGGTGCCAGAAATGGGGATGATAGCAGTGCCAATGCAACAAGTGGTCAAGGTGTATTATTTTAGGTAATATTTTAGGTTTAACAGGCATGAGAACTCTTACTCCACTGTGTAACCTTAGGCAAGTTATTCAAACGCTTTAAGCCCAGTTTCTTGTCAAAAAAACCCTCAGAGCACTATTGTGTGGACTGAATTACAAAATACATCTGAGGTGCCTGTCAAAAAGTTAAGTGTTCAACAAATGTCAACTATGATTACTGTTTGTTGTTGTTGTTGTTGTTGTTGACTGTGGAAAGATCAGGTTGCAGCATACAGCTCATTGTGTCAGTTAATGGTGCTCTTCTCTCCCTGATTAAATTTGTGAGTTCCCTGGAGACAGGGAAGCTCCGTTATTCATCTTTATGTCCCCAAAAGTGTGCCTGGCACATGGTAGATGTTTAATAAATGCTTATTGATTAAACTATTATTTTTTAAGAAAGGAGGAGTATTATCTATTCTGCCATTTTTCACCAGAAGTGTTTTGTTTTCAGGATTGATATAGCACATTTTTGTGACACAGAACCATTGCAAAGATACAGAGGTAGCTGTCTCTAAGGAAAGCTGGTACCCAGCAAAGGAAAACTCAGATGTTATTCTTTGGAAAACCTCTAACCTGATAAAATATGTCAGTGTTTGCAATAATATATTGAATCTGGGCTAAAAATTCACCATGCACAAGAAATCCAGTCTTATCAGATACATATCAAAAATCTCTGCCATAGTGTGGATGAGAACAATGAGTCCAAAAATCATTGCTCTAATGTGTCAAGCTGTTTTCAGACTAATTTCAAAGCGGTTGGATATTCTGATCCCTTGCGCAGCCATATTGAAGGGTCCTCTATTTTGCATTATTACCTCCTTCCTTTTATTCATTCATTATTCTGCCTTTAAAACTAAAAGGAGTTGGATTAAAATTGAGACTTCAGAATTGTTTGTCAGCTTTCTTATTCTTTGGCATTACCACTTACCAAAAAAGACTGGAAACCTACACTTCTTTAGAAGTTAAATTTTGTCATTATATGATAGTTTCAAATGAAATTGTATATGACACAAATTTTAAAATAAAAAATGACACCTGTAAAATACATACATACTCCTAGGTGACATTTTTATTTTTAAAAAGTGGTTAAATACCATAGTAGTCATACAATACAAAATTATAAAACCTTCAAAGGGCCACAAAATAAAATGTTACCAGTTGCATTTACCTGTTGCATTCAGAATAACTAAATGTATTCTTAACACATACATGTTGCTATATCTGAAAGAGGAACTCTAATTTCTTAAAAATTAACAAATTAACACTAGGTGAGAAATCTCTTCGAGGCAGTCACCGAATCATAGCAGTACTACACAAACTTATCAATAGCTAACAAACCCTAAAAGAATGAGAAAATAAAAATAAGGAAAATACTTAAAATAACAGGACACTAAAAAAGAGGATCCCTTATTATAGCAAAGAAAAGGCTGAAATCCTTGAAACACCAGGGAGCAGCCATGAGGAGGGATTTTTTTTTTAACACGAAGCCTGGCATCTCACAAATAACGTATGTTCTATATTATGTGGCAGTTGCTATGGTAACAACCTTTATTTTCTGAAACAGTACACAGATGTGTACAACATACTAACTTACTGGTTATAAATTATAGCTTTTCCCATAGTTCAATAACTTAAGAATTCTACATTTTTGAAATCTCAGAAGTTCTGTTATTACATTTCTTTTATGAGATAATTTTCCTTGTACTTTCAAAATGCGAGTGTTCCCAAACAGACCAAAAGAAAGGAGCAATGAGAAAATGAGGTATCTCAGAGAGTAGTAGCGGACTGAGTACTGGCTATAGAGTACTGGCTATAGATTACTGGCTCTAGAGTACTGGCTATAGAGTACTGGGTCTGTAGGAAACCCACTGAAAGAAGGAGAAAATTACTTTAATGAATTAGGTATCATGAACAATTGTCATGAGAAACAAGTCGCCAGCAAAATGATGTCATAAATAAAGTTATGAATTGATTTCCTATTATAAGGTGCCATATTTGCAGTTTTAAAATAAATGAAAATTATTTCTTAGAAGTGTTACAAACATTAATATAATTTTATAAGGTACAATACTGTGTTTGCATGAATTAACCTGGTTTTTTGACTTCAAATGAAATCTTCTGAGTCTTGAAAAGACCAGAATCTGGGGGAACACTTATATTACTATATTTAATATGGGATTCGTATCCCTTTGTCAGGTTATAAAGCAAAAGACAGATTTTTACTGACTGGGATATTTTTATATTCTAACTTTAATCAACAAATACTTGAAAAGTGCCTTTTACATGCAGGGAGCTGGCTGTCCATGCTTAGATGCATATTGACATGTGTGGAAATATGTTATAGGGAAGTTCAGTTCTACAGATGATTTTTTCCTATTCTAAAAATTTATATTACATTTTCCATGTGGATCTGAACATTTTCTTTAAATAGGTAGTTCACATTGTAGATTTTTTAGAGTTATCAGAAAGAATCATCTCCGCAGCATTTGTGAAGTGAGAGTTCATTACCTGGGAAACATTTGAAAAATAAGCTTGTATAGCTAGCATTTACAGTTAAAAACCATCTATCTTAAATAAGAAAAAAGATTTCTAATTATAAGAAAATTGTAAGTACCGTTACATAAAAAGTAACAAAGCACCCCTGATTTAGAAAGTCCAGAAACTGCACTGCTAATGGCTTTTCCTAACAAACATAAAACACTGGGAACTGCTATTTCAAGTCACAATACGGTTACATTCAAATTCAAAATTGTCTTATAGCAGCAATGACAATGAGAAACAATTGAATACTGTGCAGATAAGACCAAATCATTTTGAAAAGCCTGCACCATTAAGTGGTTGTTAAAATTTTTGCTAATGATTTCCACACATACTCCTTTCTATATCTTTTAGAGATATATTAAAAACGAGACCATGACTAATCCATTCAAATCCTTACGCTATCAGAGAGAGAGAGAGTGAGAGAAAGAGAGAGAGTTAAGTTATCACCTAATGGGGGCTTAGTGGCTAGAACTCAGAACCCAATAGAAAAAGAGTACTTCACTGCTAGGTGCATTTTAAAAGTATTACTTAAATTACGTTTAAGTCATCAGATAATTATGAACTTTCTTCTCTTTTATATTTATATGGCATATTTATTGAATTGCACAGTATGCTTTTACAATAAAGTGCTTTTTACGTTGCCGCCTTTGTTCATCCAAAATAAAACTGACAGTTATCCTTTTATAAGCTATTCTGAGAACATTTTCTCTTCTTTGAAGCTGATTGATGCACTACTTTAAATGTTCCTGCAAATATCTTTTCAATTCAAGTTTTTGCATAATGTAATAAGAAGATAAAAGAATTCTATACTTCAACAAGAGACATTACAAAGCAAGTAGAGACATTATCAAGGGCATTAACATGCTCCTAATAGCAATAAAACCTTTTAACTGTCTGATGTAGAACATGCTCCCACCAAACCACCACATATTATGGTAATTGGCTCCAATTTCTGAATCTTACATTGTAAAGTTACAAAGAGTTAGGTAGAACTGAAAAACAAATCTCTAATACTCATCTTGTTACTGTTCCCATTATAAGATGTTTACTTTTTACCTCTGAGGAGGACTGATCTGCTCTGTTGTGCTGCTCTTTACTGTGCTATCATATTTTTGCATCCTGTCTCATTTTTATTTCTACTCACTGATACCAAGACACTTTTTTTCCCAAATAACTCTTTTCTAACTCCAAAACATCACAGTAACACAAATAGCATTTTCCTGAGAATTTCAGTGTAACAAATGGGTTCTCTCTGCATGTCTGTGTCACGTCTCATTCACTTTATGTGTTCTCGCATCACGGGCAGATACGACAGGGAAAAACAGTCCATGAGGACGCTTTGATTTTTCTTTACAACGCGTTACTAAATGACATGAGTAGCCTTTCCATCCTGGCCAAGAGGAAATATAATTTCAAACTAAAGTTGAGTTCAGATTCTGTTAAATTAAATCGCAAAGAAACAGTCATTCTTGGTTTTATTCCTCTTAGACAGGAAGCAGGGCAGTGGGGAATTGACATGGGCCGTTCCTCGGTGATTAACCTGCAGTTTATGTTGTTTCTAGGTGACGTGCCCATCATGCAGGAAGCTTCTCCGAGGCTGGCAAGAGCAACTTGTCTGCTTTGAGAAATGCAGATCTATCAGGATCCAGAATCGGACTCTGAAAAAGCTGTCATTTCATGTCTCTAAAACAGCCTTTGATTTAATGTACAAGATGTCAAGAAGTAAAGGACAATAAAATAAAAACCAAAAAAGGAGAACTATTTCAATTAAGAAGCATTTCTATATCAATTCTTGGAAATCACATAAAATAAAAGCTGTCAGAATCAATCTCTGTTTAAAAGGTTGATTTTTTCTGGTGCTTACATACAACATGCAAGACCGGAAGAAAATACAAATTACTAGCACAGAGCAGCCAAACTTAAAAAATCCTTTCTCATTAGAGAGATATCTGGTTATTAAATTTCCTAATGGATCTAGGAAAAGTGTTTTTATGGCTGGGGCTGAGGACTGAGGAGAGAAGGAAAGAAATAAACCCCCATACAGAAATAAAGTCACAGATGTAATCTCCAGTTCTATATGAAGGAGTTTCGTGCATTTCCAAAAATTTCGTCTTTAATTGACAATAATTAAAGGCCTCATATAACATTCTAGGAATCTACCTTTTATTGCTATGGGTTTTCAATGATGTTTGAATGCCTTTTTCAGAGAAAGATAAATATTTCTTGAAAGATTGCCCTATCACCCTAGTAATCAAATATCCTAAAGGCGAATTGAGAAAAAAATCTTTATAAAATTTGAGGCAACCTTTTAGTTAAGAGTATAATAATATTAAATAAAGATATAAGCATTGCCAAAAACAAATAAATAAAGCTCTTCTAAATGTGACTTCTTATTATGGAAGACATCACTTTCATTTTCATTTAGGTTTTTGTGTTTTGTTTTGTTTGGGGTTTTTTCCTCAAATTTATTTATTTTTTAAAATTGACAGATAAAATCGTATGTATTTACTGCATACAATATGATGTTTTGAAGTCTATATACACATTGTGGAATGGTTAAAGCTAGCTTATTAACATATGTTCATTTGTTGTTAAAATATGCTGTTTAAGAAACATGTGTTACACTTCCAAATGTACTCCTGTCCTTAAAATTTTTATTGTGCATTTTATTCCACATCTTTTATTGAAAAGGCTATTGTGCAGGGAAAGAAAAGATAAATTCATTTGCTGTCCCCCAAAAGGTTTGTATATATCAGGGATATACCTCTTTCAGTGGCCTATTTCTGGCACCTTTATTTTTTAAAAATCAAGTTTTTCTGAAGGGAACTATTTAAAGAAGAAAATCCACTCCTTCATCATCAAATCAAGAACTTTTCTTAAAGTAAGCCTTCCACAAGCAGTAAGAGAAACAGCCTAAGAACTTCCTCCAATCAAAAGAAGAAAAATAACAAAATCAGCTCACCCGTGATTTCCTTAATATACTTAAAAGAGATAAAATCCCATTGATGCCTCTAAAAATAAAAATGAGGAAAGGGCAACTTTATTGATTCCCTGCAAACCAACGAACGTGTAGCTTATTGATAACACTAAACACCATCTAAGCCTTTAGTGATTTTCAACCAAAAGTCTGTCTCTGAATGATGGTTTAAATCATCGTATTAATATATTAGGGGAAAATTACCATGGGAGACACTTGGAAATTAATTAAAAACCCTGCACTCAGTTTGTTTGTGAGAGAAGATAAATATCACACATGGGAAAAGATGCCTGACAACCGCCATAGTTTTCAGATCCAAATTAGACCCTGACAGCTATGTCTTTGTATGACTCTCCTTGGGGTATGATAAGCAGAAATATAGAATATGAAGATTTCTGATAGAAGTATTTATTACTGACACTTCCGAAACATTCCATGTGTGGCATCAGCAAAGCATGCTTCACCTCAGACAGAAATGTCAGGTTTTCTTCCAAGATTTGTTTTTTCTGTTCCTCTTCCCCCATTCCCATCCCTCCCTCCCCATCCGCCACTACCCCCCTTCTCCTCCAAAAGATGATCTTTTTTTAGAAGTTCAACAGCAGCCCCTGGTGGAACTCAGCAGTTGTTTCAGCCTGAGCACAGTTGTTAAAGCAATCCCATTCATCTTGTCAATAAAAAGAAAAGTCTGTACATGTGTATATTACCCCATCAGTGTGCTGTTCCTGCAGGTCAGGGATCAGAATACGACCCTGAATGTACAAAGGCAGTGCTTTATGATGGTAATTTCAGCCAATTTCGGTAGCTGGAGTTTTGAAAAAATATATATATGTAACAAACAATAAACATCTGTCTCCAATGTCACATTCATTTTATTCATGAAGACCAATAATTAACTGCTCGTGAATAACGCTTACCACAGAGTGCGTCAAAGTGAAGAGGCTCCACACATATGAGGGGGTGATCGCTATTTTGTTTGGCTCATGTTGTGACAGATTCAGCTTTGTCACTCAGCAAAATGAGCTATACGAAGTGACAAAGAAGGGAATCCTCTGGGTCAGAGCTCAGAAAGCACCACAGTATGCTACTGCTCCATCAGAACGGCAAGCTAGGCTTAACAAGAAAGCCCACCAACATGCTCTTCAGAGAGACCGTCTCTATTCCTTTAGGGCTTGATTGACAGCCCCAGATTACCATGTGGGGCAAGGGGAGATGTGTGGCTCTTTGTTTGCATTAGGCAGGGTCAGTCTCTGCACTTCACAAAGGTGCCTGGTAGAGGGGCTCAAAGCCAACTCTACTCCCTCTTTGGAGCCATCTTCCTAGAGAACAGTCACTTTTTTCTTAGCACAAAGGCACAGTCCTATTGCTAAGCCCCATGCCTTTGGGGTTGCATCACACCAAAGGAGTTGCCTTCCCAATTCACACAGAGGTGCCATGTAGGCTCCTCGTGGCTCGGATGCTAGGCAAGGAGAAGGAGACTTGCATAGTGAAGAGGATGGCTCTCTTGCCAGAGTCTCATGTGCGCCAGGGTTGAGGAACACAGAGGGCATTCACCCTCCAAGAGGCTCATGTTAGGACAGAGGTAAAATGAGAAATTTACTCAAAGACTCAAAAGTCTACTTGAGTAAATTTATTCAATGTGTATTTCGCTAGTGTATTTTGACTTTTCTCTTCTTAAATGATGAGTTTATTAAGAGGAAAAGCAAACTACTTTCAAAGCTTAAAATAGCTTCATGATAAATGCTAGGATCGAAGAAATATTATTTTAAGTGAAAACATGGTTTTTAAATTTTGAAAGTATTGTACTTCATATTAGCCGTTCGCATGACCCTGAAGCCACTTAAATCTCTGGACTGATCTCATGTGAAGCTAAATCAGGAAACTGATGTTTTGAGACCAGAGAGAATCCCACGATAGGCCACTTACTGAGTGCCTAGTGGATGTCATGCACTGGGAAGGAAGAGGGATAGAAAGAAATAAGGCTTAGTCACTAATGAATTACAATCTAGTAGAAGAGACACATGTACCTAAATAATTTTAATATAGTGTGGGAGCAATGTGCAGAGTCCTAAGAAATACATGGACATCCTTAGCACAGCCAAGGGGTCAGCAAAGGCTTTTTACAGGGAAGACACTTGCACTGACTTAAAGAAAGATTAGAAATTAGCTACAGAAAAAAGGGGGAGAAGACATTAGAGGGCAAAATAGGAGAAAAATTACTATGTCCCAAGGAGTGAAGGTGTAAAACGACATGGCATATCCAAAGAACTCCAGGCAGCTTGATATTGCCAGAGCATGAAGCATGGTATGAGAAAGATGAGAGTGAGGCAGGAAAGACTTGGAAAATCTTCTCTGCCCTCCCAGAGAGATGGGATCTGTCTTATGGGTCATGGAGAACAATTAAAAGACTTTATGTAAAGGAGTGATCATATAGGGAAGGAAGGAGACTGAAGGTCTTAAGACTGACCAGGAGTTTGTTGTGAAAGAAGATAAGGACCAAGAGAAAGAGGATAAGGACCTGAATTCTGGTGGTGAAGATGGGGCTGGAGAGGAAATGGTAAGTATAAGAAACATTCGAAGGTCAACACTGAAAGGAGATAGTGTTTTATTAGATATGGACCCTGAGGGATGGGTCTTAGATAACTCCTAGGTTTCCAGCATAGGAGACAACATAGATTGTGGTGCCATCAACAGGGTTAGAGACTGCAGGTGTCGCAATAGGTTTGAGGGGAGAAGATAACACTCTAAAGAAGTACTTCTCAAAATACGTCCTCAAAAACCCTCCACTGGCCTCCAGACAGCTCCTTGTAACACTGATTATTAACACTGCCCTTGAATGTCACAGCTGGAGAGTGACCCAACAAATCATTAAACCTGCTCACTTTCCAGCTGTGTGCCACCAAGTTGAGGGGTGCTAGGGCAGGTAGGACTCCAGACTGCCTCCCCAGATGCAACCCAGGAGGGTCTACTTTTACCTAGTGTGTATATTATAATTCTTCATAAGACTTAGATCACAAAAAGAAAATCACTGTTTGAAAACCACTGACAACCTCTTCCTTTTACAGAGAGGAAACTGAGACCCATGGAGGTGAAATAATTTGTCCACAGATATAAGTCTATAGCGGAGGCTGAGCTAGATCCATGACACAGAGTTCACCATATGTCAATTCCAAGTGTCCTCCATGCTGTGCTTTCCTCCATGAAGCCACTGCTTTTGCTGTGTTTTTTGGAGCTAGCTTCAAAAACCTCCTTTTTAAAGAAACTCAGTTAGCAGCTTCTTCAGTTGTATTTACTTAATGAATATTCATTGAACATCTTCTGCATGCCAAGCCTTCTTTTATCAAGAACACCTGAGCATCTCTGTTTGGATTCCCAGTTGTAATTTTTGATTCTTTGGGAGTTCTGACAGGGTCTTCAACTAGTGTTCAACTATAACTGGATGTGGTTATGACCCAAGAGGGGTTTTAGTCCCTAGTAAGCAGGGTTATTATCAAAGGCATGGGTTTCCTAATTCACTGGAAGATTATAGCTAATTTATATGTTTAAGGTAATTTTTGAAAATATGTTTTTAAAAATCTATAAATTTCCTAAGGCATTTTAAGATTCTATTCACAATTTTTTAAATAATTACTTTTCAGATGTTACATTAATTTTTTCACATATACATATAAGAACTCACTGGAAATAATGCCCCAAAACTCAATAAGCCTAACTGTACAAAACTTAGAACTGGCATCTGAAATAATTACAGGATAGATTGTTTTCCAAAAAATGAGAATTCAAATAAAATAAAATAAATTTGATAATCCCTTCCTCCCCATCATACTAATTCAACAGCTGCTTGTACCGATAGGGTAATTCCTAAAACAAGGAAAAGCAAATCCTTGCTCAATCTAGAGAAATAGAGACAAATGTAGCTAAGGGGTTACAACAACCTGTTGACCTCTTTCTGAAATATTATCCAGTCTTGAGAATCTTGTCCCAGGACTCCCAGAAGAGAGCAGTGGCTTGCTTCGTTGTAACGTGTGTGAGTCAGGGTAGAAACAGGAGCCAGCCAGAGAAAGTCCTCCTGCTCGTGGACTGCCAGAGATGAGATTCACACAGGCCTTTTCAGGAACATTATATAACATCTCGCTGCAGGAAGGAAAACCACTGCTCAGTCTCTCCTGTTGGGGAATTCATTCTTCATCTTATGAAGCTCTTTAAAATATAGAGCCAAGGAATCAGTCTTTCTTCCACTGCATCTTTATACTTCACCACCCAACCCCACCCTGTTTTCTTTCTGTACTCCTCCCATCTGCAAATCGTTTTTAAAATCAGAAATTCTGCATATATCAACAAGTATAAAACCCAGCTAGCTGGGGTGGGTTGCAAGAACAAAGAAGGGGAGAAAAAAGGAGAAAATCCAAGATTATGGTACAAATGGATTTCAAGGCTCACTCATTACAGCCTATTTCTTTTTTTTTTTTTTTTTTTTTATTTTGAGACAGGGTCTCACTCTAATCATGCAGGCTGGAGTGCAGTGGCATAATCATGGCTCACTGCAGCCTTAACTTCCCAGGCTTAGCTGATCCTCCCACCTCAGTCTCCTGAGTAGCTGGGATCACAGGTGCGCACCACCACACCTGGCTAATTTTTTAGTAGAGATATGGTTTTGCCATGTTGCCCAGGCTGGTCTTGAACTCCTGGGCTCTAGAAATCACCTGCCTCAGCCTCCAAAAGTGCTGAGATTGCAGGTATGAGCCACCACACCCAGCCTAACCCATTTCTTTTTAGGTGAGAAATCAAAGTGACTCATCTAAGATTACCCCACCCACTGTTCTCACATAGTGGTATTATTGAGTATAGGAGACAAATAAGCAAACAAGAAAGTTTTAAAGATCAGGCAAAAGCTTTACTGGATCCACAGGCCTGCATTTCCATCGATTTCATTTACATAGGAAAGCATATTAGTGAATGGTCACAGTGAATCTTAGAGGGAGCAAGCATATGGTTAGTGCTTATCGCCATTACCTCTCGAAGCCCAAGGAAATTCAGAGTTAATGTTCTTTTGAGGTGATCATGTTTTGGATATTTTGATCTGGTGTCCTGGAAAATCTCATTTAACAGCAGATTTGTTGATTCACTCAACAAATGTTAATGAGAAGCTTACTCTACACCAGCTCTCCAAAGTCATGAGCAAGAGAGCCCAGGTCTTTTACTCTCTTGCTTGTCTGTCTTAACCTTGTCACTGCATGGTCATGGTGCTGGAGCCATATTTCTTTCCCAAACCCAATAAATGGACCTATCAGCTTTTTCTTACAAAGTAGTTGAAAATGGCTTAAAAATCTCTTGAAGCTCATGTTCTGTGTCATAAATAACAATATTGGTTTATCATCTCTGTATCCCTCCTTCGGGTGTTCTGGCTTCCTTCTTTCTGAGAATTCTTCTGCCACGTAGACTGGCCTTGTCTAAATGCAATGACACTGAGTTACACATTAATGGAACTCCACATAGCACATGAAGCCTCAATGGGAGCATTTAACAAAATGAAATGCTTTGGTGAGCTCTTCAAATTCATTAGAGTCCAATGATCAAAGATGTCCTGGAACAGATAACTAAATGTGGATTGGAAATAGGAGGTAGATAGGTCACAGAGTCTTCTGGCAAGTCCTTGGAAACATCAGATCAAATGCCAAAGATCTAAAACCTTTAGTATGACTATGAAATTAGTATAGGCCCACATCCCTAGAAGTGAAAAAACTTACACTGGGTCTAAAACATAGTCGATTGCCTATGAAAAAGCAAATAGTCAAGTAAAAAAATGGCAAATGTGACCCAGCTCTGGGAGGCAATGGTCCTAGAGATTAAAAATGTTGCTCATCTGGTCCCAAATTCATACAGACAGAAAGTAGAATGGGGGTTTCTGGGGCTGAGAGGAAAGGGAACTGGGGAGTTATGGTTTGATGGGTATAGAGATTCGGTTTAGAAAGATGAAAAAGTTTCTGTAGATGGGTGGTGGTGATGGTTGCACAACAATGGGAGTGTATTTAATACCACTGAACTGTAAACTTAAAACATAATTAAAATGGGAAGTTTTATGTTATGTATATTTTAACACAATTTAAAAAGTGGAAGCTGGGCAGGAAAGAAGAGTATAATGGATTGTCCATATTAGTTCATTCTGCCTAGTTCCTAAACCAGAATTTACCCACATGAACATTTTGAGCTTTGGCTTCTTCATATATAAATGTTAATCATGGTGCCAAATTCACAGTTGCTTGAAAGGATCAAATTAATTTTTGAATGTGAAGGGGTAAAGAAGCATGTGGCCTATCTAAGTATTCAACAAATATTACCGCTTATTACTGTATCTCTTCTGGATATTTCAACTTGCTGTTTATTATTATGATTAAAAATATTATACAATGTCTTCAATAAGTTTGTGAAAATTTCCTTTAATTACCACATTAGATATAACTTTTTTGCATATAATGCACCATATGGGGAGAAAAAAGTGGTTTTGAAATATTGTTCTTGCTTTCTCTACTTTTATTTTATTAAATTTAGTTAGGATAGGGTTAAAAGTCAAAGCAAACATCCTATCAGCTAGCAGTAGTCGACTGACACCAAAAAAGTCCCATTGGTATGAGAAACTGATTGCAAGTAGAATGATCTAAGGATTCCTTGAAACAAATCTTATAACAACCCATGTCTTTCTCAATTACCAGAATGCTCTGTAATACCTGCCAAGTATTTGTCAAGACAATATACATCAGTAAATTTAATTACACATTTATTGAGCTTATATTTCATACAAAATATTGTGCATGGTGCTCTAAGAAAAGTTACGATGTAACATACATGTCCCTGTTCTCAAGGAGCTTGCTGTCATGAAGAAAAGTCAATTTCCTCAGCAAGTCTTGATTACATACTTCTCCCAAGACAATTCTGAATAAAGGTAAGAAAAACTGAAAATTTTTTCCAAACTGTAAGAAACCTTTGATTGAATCACTGTGTCTTATACCATAGCTTAGAGGATATATTTTCCTTTATGCATTCTGATATTTGAGAATAATGAATTCAAAAATTACTGGAAAAAGAAGATCTGTAATTGACTGCCTAAGGAAACTATAAAAATCCTTTCAAAATTCCCACCAGGAGTAGAAGCGAAGTGGATTCAGATACAGTCTGAAATCTTCCCAAGCTTTCTCCACTGGAATTCTAATTAGTGAGACCCCTTTAAGCAATTTTAAAGCTGCTTAATTTAAATACAGGAAGTGTTTCCTTAGGCTCCCTAATACTTTGGCAGAGCAGATCCTATTTCCTGAGATTAAATAGAAGAAAATTCTTTCCTCAGGAGATTGAACCACACACAATAAGATCATTCATTAGAATGTTCATATAAATTCAAAATATACCAGGGGAAGACCAAATGTCTTCTTCACAAAGGGTAACAGCCTAGAAATTCTAAGTGGAGCCATAACTGGTTTTACTCTTGAGTTTTGGCCTTTGCGGAATATAGGTTCCCCGGGAAGAATTATTGAAGTGACAACTTATTTTCACAATGAAACCAAGTACAAGACAGCTAAGATAAACAAATTAATTAATTATTAAATATTTTATTCTAAATAAAAACCATCTGTCAATATTGTTTGTTTTTTAACAATATTTATTCATGAAAATAAAGCTGTACCTTCTATAATGTGATTCTTACTCTACTTTGCACCACTTAAGACTTAGCAATAGGAAAATCTCATAAACTTTAGGAAGTCTGCATTTTGATCTGTCAGGGAAAGGGAAAGCTTAATACCAAAACCTGCTACTCAAATGCCTGATTGGTAAGGGGAGTGCACAAGGATACCTCTAAAACTTTTGTATTGTTCCATAAAAGAAAGGGGAACACTTTGCCATCTCTTGCCATCCTTCTGTAAATTTACATCACCTCACTAAATTTGATAGCTAAATAGTGTTCTGATGGTTGTTGAGACTTGTGTGTCAGATATAAAAAGGTTATTGTTGAGGCTTACTTTGATGGTAAGATTTTAGAGGCCTATTTCCCTGCTAGACAAATGTATTATAGAGTGATGGATAACAGAGATTCTAAGGATTACAATGAGAGATCAAGGAGTTCACCTGCAATATCTATTGCATTGACAGCCGACTTTATTGAAGTTTCGCAATATTAACTGCCTCTCTGTGGACTGGCTTAACCAGGTAGGTGATTATCAATTTATCACCAGTCAAAACACAGATTGCTTCATGTACGGTGTCTGTGGCATAATCATGTACCTTGAATCTCATCAAACTCGAATGATCCTACTAGGATGATTCTTATAAGACTGAGAAAGAAACATCAGTTGGGAACTTCTCTAATGAAATTGTGTCTAATTCTCAGTTTGATAGAACATCATTCCTGGAGCCTAGATTAAGAATTCACCATTCCAAAAGGGGGCAAAGAAAGCCTGAGAGAGAGAATGGAGAGAGAACTAAGGTTATTCACTTCCTCTTCTTGAACCTTGCTTCCTTTAACAACTCCTCACTCCCACTCCAGGGACAGAAGGCAAGAAATTGAACAGTTCTCAAAATCCACTCCAGAGGGGAAGAATTGTGCCCTGAAACTCCATCTAGCAGTATACAAACTGACTGAATTGCACATAGGAAATTATCTGGGATAACCATGGACCAGCACCAAGATGCCTGCATGACCTATTTGGCCCTATTTTCAATACAGCAAGAGCTTTTAAGTTTTATAATTCCACTCTATTTTCTGATTCTATCTTTTAACAAAGTCTGACCTTTCTCCACATATTGAATTCCATTAGCTGCTATCCCAATTAATATTTGTTAAAGGCAGGCAATGAGAGAGAAGATTTTGGCCTTAAGTTTTTGTCTGATCGGGGCACAAATAAATAGCTACACTAGGCAGGGAACAGTATAGCCTGTAATCCTAGCACTTTGGGAGGCCAAGGCAAGAGGATCACTTGAGGCTGGCCAGGAGTTTGAGATCAACCTGAGCAACATAACAAGACACCATCTCTACAAAAAAATTTAAAAATTAGCCTGGTGTAGCGGCACACCTGTGGTCCCAACTATTTGGGAGGCTAAAGTGGGAGAATCACTTGAGCCCAGGAGGTCGAGGTTGCAGTGAGCTGTGATTGTGCCACTGCACTCCAGCCTGGGCAACAGAGCAAGATCCTGTCTCAAAAAAAAAAAAAAAAACTACACTAGCAAACACTAATTGACCACTATATTGACCAGGCACTATTCTAAGTACTTTTTCTATATTAATTTGTTTAATCTTCTAACCCTATGAGGAAAGTACTATTATTTTTCCTGTGCGATTCTTGAGAAATTTGATGAATAGAAATATTAAGTAACTTGCCCAAGATTACCCAGCCTACAGATTGAGCCCCGGAGGATGACCCGAGAGCCTTATAAATTCTAAAACCCAATCTCTTTTCAGTCATACACTGATTAGATTAAGACTGAGTTTCTTTGCCCTTATTCTAGCTGCCTACCATTGTATAAAGTAGAACCTCTAGAGGAGTCATCTACAGCTTCTACAATTTTTCATACAAAATGTCTGGCACTCAATTTTAAAAATGCCAAACGTACCAAGAAACAGGACAAAAAGTAAAAAGACAATAGAAACAGGGCCAGAGATGATCCAAATAATAGAGTTGTCAAACTTGGATTCAAATGTTCAAAAAATAGAGGACAAGAAAGCTTCGCCAAATGGAATCTTAAAAAAATCAAGTGAAAATGCTAGAACTGAAAAAAACATAATAAAGCTAACAATTCAATAGATGAGTTTAGTAGTAGATGAAACACAGGTGAAAAGAAGATTATTAGTACTGTAAGATATCTCAGAAGGACCAGAGCATGAAGAGAAAAAATAAAAACATAGGGAAGAGTACAAGAGACACACGGGAGATGGCAGAATCCTAACATAAGTGTTCTTGAGGCCCCAGAAGAGAATTAGAGAGGAAATGGTGGTAAAACCAATATTTAAAGAGAAAATGTCTGCGAATTTTCCAAAACAGACAAAAGATGTTAAACCTCAGCAGGATAAATACATTACTAGTCACTTCACAGTGAAACTGCCAAATGACAAAGACAAATAATAAACCATAAGAACGCCAGATAAAAAAGCAAATTGCCTTCAAAGGAACTACAATGACAACTAAGTTCTCAACAGAAACCGTGGAAGCCAGAAGAAAATAGAATAACATCTTGAAGTGCTGAAAGAAATTGTTGGCAACTCAGTAATCTATATCCAGTGAATACCTTTCCAATTTAATACAAGATTTTGTAGATAATACAGATTTTTGTCAGCAGATCCACACTAAAAGAAATACTGACGGAAGTTCTTTAGACAGAAAGGAAATTATCCCAGCTGGAAAGACAGAATTGCAGAGAGGAATGAGGAGCAACAGAGAGGTAAATATGAGTATAAATATAAATGGCTATTGACTACAAAGTAATAATAATATTTTATGGAGTTTAAAATACATGTATCATTAAAATGTATGACAGCAATGACTCAGACAAAGGAAATAAATGAAGTTAATATGTTCTTAAATCCTAACATTGTCTGAGGAGTGATAAAACTACTAATTTATATTAGACTCTATTAAGTAAAGAATGCATGTTGTTATATCCAATAAATATAATTCCAAATATATCAGTAATTACATTAAATGTAATGGACTAAATGCTTCAATTGAAAGACAAAGTTTATCCAACTCAAAGAAAAAATAAAAATTCAACCACATGTTGCCTAAATAAGCATATCTTAAGTATAAGGACATAGAAAGGTTGACAGTAAAAGAATGGAAGGAGAGATATGTAAACACTACTATCAAAAATAAAAAAGGAGATTTGATAATGGTGTTTAAAAATCAATCTACCAGAAAGATAAGACAATTTCAGATTTGTATTCTCCCAAAAAATGTGCAGCAAATATTGACAGATCTAAAAGTACAAAGAGATAAATCCACAATGATAGTGGATACTTTAACACATTTTTCTCAGTTACTTATTAAATGATCAACTAGAAGGTATCATTAATAAACTTGACTTAGTTAATATATAAAAAATTATGCATCTAATAAGGGAACATGGGACATTTATCAGGACTGACTATATGCTGGGCCATAAAACAAGTCCCCAAGTTCAAACAAATTTCAAAATATTGAAACCATTAATGTATCTCTGACCTCAGTAGAATTAAGCTAGAAACCAGTAACAAAAATGATAACAGAACATCCCACAAATATTTGGAAATTGGTCAAAGAAGAAATCACAATGGAAATTAGAAAATATTTTGAACTGAATGATAATAACATAACATATCAAAACTTGTGGATATAGGCCAAGTTGTCTTAGTGGGAAAAGCCAGTGGCAGTGGTTACTTGGGAAAAGAAGGATAATGACCAGGAGGCAATATAGGCAGGGCAGCTTGGGAGCTGGCAATATTCTATGTCTTGCAGGGGGAGGTGATTACATGAGTGTTTTACCTTTATGAAAAATTCCCCAAGCTACATATTTATGCTTTGGGCATTTTTCTGCATGCATGCTATATTTGAAGAAAAAGTTTACTTAAAAACAAACTATAAATTATTCCTGACTCCTGTTTTTCTCACATCCCACATTCAGTTCATTAACATTTCCTGTTGGCTTTCATTCAAAGTACATCCAGAATCTGGCCATTTCTTGCTACCTCCCCAGCTACTAATCTTGTCTGAACCAACAGCATCTCTCTCTCTTCATTTCAATTTCATGACTGCTCTCCCTGCTTCGGCCCTTGTTTCCTATAGTCTTTGGTCAACACAGTGACCTGGTGAACTGTTAATGCTGAATCAGATCATGTCACCAATCTCCATCCACCAAATTGTCCAACTGGATTCTTACTTTGTGCACAATAAAATCCAAAGGATTCTTACGATCTTTGCGCTACATGATTTGAAACACCATCCCCTCTCCTATACCACCTCCTACCACTACCTTGTGTTTGCTCTGCTCTAGCCCTACTGCCTCATCACTCTTCCCAGGCAGGCCGGGCACATTCCTGCCCCATGACATTTGCACTCACCATTCCCTCTCCCTGTTTCTTCCCCTAGATTCACAAAGCAAGTCTCTCCAATATCACCTTCTTCTGTGACCATTATCTATCATTTTAATTCCCTCCACCCCAAACAACCTCCAATCCCTCTTCAGTTTAATTCACCAAATATTAATCCAGCAAGAGTATGAGGCAAGTACTGTTCTAGGTGCTCAGGACAAAACAGCAAACCAAAACAACATTCCTGCATTCATGGGGCTTGCAGTCTAGCATGGGGAAACAAACAAACAATAAGCATTAATGCATTAATAATTATACAGTGTGTTAGATGTATATAAATGCTATGCATAGAAAACTAGAACAGGGTAAGGGATATTAGTGACACTGTTCAGAGGGGATGAGAAAAGAGTTGTAATTGGAAATAGCATGTTCAGGGCAAGCTTTAGTGAGAATAACATCAGAACAAAATTTTGAAGGTAGTAAGGAAATTAGCCATGCAGATGCAGGAGGGAGAGCTTTCCAAATGGGCAGAACAAATGCCAAGGCCAAAGGTAGGAGTGAGTGTGTCTGACATGCCTGAGGATCAGTAAAAAGGCATCCATGGCTGCAGTGGTTTGTAGGATGAGCAACTGTCCAAGTTTGCCAGGGACTCAGGGGTGTCCTTAGATGTGTGACTTTCAGTGGTAAAGCAGGAGCATCCATGGCAAACCAAGATAGTTACTTGGTCATCTTAGATCGATAGAGTTTTTGGAGGAGAGGTCAGAGAAGTAACAGAAGGAGGATGGGGAATAGGGGTTGGAATAAGGATTCTCATGAAGAACCATGATAACCATTTTAAGGACCTGGTCTTTTAGAATGAAAAAAGTGGGGAGCCACAAGAGAGTTTTAAAGAGAAAAATGGTATGATCTGACTTACATTTTAAAAGACTTGGTCTGATTGCAGTGTTGAAAATGGGATATAGAAGGACAAGAGCAGAAGAAAAGCCACCATCTTGAATACTATTGCAATAACCCAGGCAAGAGATGATGCTGGCTTGGACCAAGGAGCTACCAGCAGAGGTAGTGATGAGTGGTCAGATTCTGGATATATTTTGAAGGTTAAAAAAAATTTCCTAACCAGAGACCTTTGTTCATGTGTTTATCTCCTGACCTTCTCTCCACTATTATCCTATGACCCTGCCATATCCCCCTCTCCGAGAAACACCCAAGAATGATCAATAAATACTTAATAAAAAAAAAAAAAAAGAAGACTCCATCTCAATAAAAAAAGAAAAAGAAAAAAAAAATTTCCTAACAGGTTGGATGAGGGATAGAAGAGAAAGAGGAAGGATGACTTCCAGAGTTTTGATCCAAGCAACTGGAAAAATAGAATTGCCATCAGCTGAGATGAGAACAAATGAACATAGAGCAAGTTTGGAGAGAAAAAAAATTAGTTCCATATTATGTCCTCTTTTCTCCTTTATTTTCCTCCATACCTCTTACCAACATTGACATACTATATATTTTACTTACTTATCATCTGTATTCATCCACTAGAATGTAATCTCCAAGAAGGCAAAGACTTTTGTTTTCATTCACTGCTATGTCACCAGCATCTAGAATAAATTTATTCATTCCATAAACATTTATGGAGTACTTCCTAGACGATTAGAACTGTGCTAGGCTCCAGGAATACAATAAGCACAATATATGTTCGTAGGATTGCCAGATAAAATATAGAATAACCAGTCAAATTTGAATGGCATAATGAATAATTTTTAGTATAAGTATTTTCTATACTCAAATATTCAAATATGTATGTTCCATATTCAAATATCCAATTATGGGACTACTTATACTAAAAATTATTTGTTGTTTGTCTGGAAAATACATTTAACTAGGAGTCCTGTATTTTTATTTGCTAAATCTGACAACCCTATGTGCTTTCTGCCTTCAAGGAATTTAGAATATGATAGGATATATAGACAAAGAAACAATTTGTATATAATAACCTAGGAATCCAGGACGCCTTCAGAGCACACAGGAGGAATAACAAATAAAGATTCTAAAGGGGCATCCAAGAAGCTTCCTGAAAGAAGTGATATGGCAACCGAGCGTAGCATTATCTACTGGAAAAAGAGAAGAAAGAGCATGCCAGGAAGATGGAACAACATGAGCCAAGCTTGAAGGCAGGAGAGACTATGGGGCACCCAGGAAGCTGAAACTTGACCTGGTATCCTGAATGCACCTAGAGAACATGGCGGTGTGAGATGGGAGTTGAAGGAGTTATATCACCACAAAATATTGCTGCAATACACACTTGGCTGAGCAATTACTTTACCAGATATCTAGACCGAGGCCAGAAAACGTAAGCACCTACAGCCAAGAGCAAGAGCAGCAATAGTGACTGTCTTCCCCACCCCACCAGGCAGTTGTGGCAGCAACCACAGAGGGTTCTGAGATTCACTGCCCACCAGCGGCACTTTGTCAGCTTGAACCATCATGACCAAGGGCAAAATGGAGGACAGCTTTTGTACAGCTCATTCTGAAGGGTAATGTTGTGTCCCCACCTCCCAGGCAGATAGAACAAAGACTGATTTCTTAAAAACAGATAAACACCATGAGGAGTTTGGGGAGAGAGGAAATCCCATGGGAAAGACTAGAATTTACTTAGCAAAATGGGCAAAGGTTGGAGCCCTTCGTGACCCTATTTTGAATCCACAGGACGGGGAAACTCTTGTGACATTTGGGTTCTACTGGAGCACATGTTCTCAACAAGGGTGATCTCACCCAAAGGAGGAGAAATTGGTTCTTGAGGGGGAAAAAATCTTCGATATTATAATGATTTGTTGCCTTCCAAAAGGTCACAATGCATAAAAAGATATACAAGTCTATCTGCAGTATTAAAATTCCACCAGAGAATGGAGTAAGGGGAAAAGTGAGGAGAATAAGGTGGAAAAATGTCTAAAAAGGCTATCTGGGGGAAATAATTAGAAAAACTGAGAAACATTAAACTAAAACAAAGTTCTATCTGAGGGCTGGAGACCAGGACAGCTTAAAAGATGTGTTGTCCTGGGAGAAGAGTAGGGGACAAGGATAGGAAGGAGTGGAATGGAGGGATTCTGAGTGGCAGAAACAGCGTATGCACAGGCTTGGAGAAGGTAAACAACATAAAATGCAATAGCATGGTCAAATAAGATAAGGTCTGAGAAAGGTTTATTGGATTTAGCAATTAGGAGGTCACTGGCCATTTAACCTCCTTGTGCTTCAGTTTCAATACTTGTTAAATTAAATTGAAAAATAATCTCTAAGGCAACTTATAGCTCTAAAGACTCTTTCGCCAGGTTGGATCTCTTTACACACAGAGACACACAAACATATCCACACACTTACACACACTCCCAACACACATGCTCATCTTTTTCCTTAATTTGATTTTCCTAACTCTCTAAAACCATGTATGTCTTTGGAGAATTCCAGTTCTCTTTGTTTAATTATAACAATGCTTTGAAAAAAATCATTTATGAGAATCTATAGTGTACTGATAAAATGAGTTGCTGAACAATAAACTGGTGAATATTATTTCCTATAAACATTTCTAATGCCTTGTAAATACCTTTTATAATGTAATAAGCTCTTTAGAATGTGGATACCAAATTTTATTTCATTAAAAAAATGATTTTAAAACTTGGATTTACTCAAACAAGGCAAAAAAATACTTTCTCTTAAAGCTATCACTCCTTTATTAAATATTTACGAAGTGCCTACTATGTGTCAAATAAGACATGAGTTGGGGAAATATCAGTGAGTAAAACAAACAGTTCATAGCTTCCAGAGCTTAGAAGGAGGAAAGTGAGGAGGAGAGTAATTGAAAAGTTGATGTTTGCACAACTTAGTCATTGCTATCATGGCCGCATTGGTAACATACCTGAAGCCTGCGTGTTCCTGAAAATAGAGCCCTGAGGAACAGGTAAAGTATCACTAAGGGGCAGCACAGACAACAGTCACTCAGAAAAGGGCATTCTTAACCATTTTGAAGCCATAAACCCCTTCTTGGATTCCTGGTTTTAATATCTCAAATAAAATTACAAATGAAACCAGTTATATTGAATACAGTCATTTTTTAAAAAATGAACAAGATAGTAAAATATGTACTTCTTTATTACATTAAATAACAAGTCAGGCAGCTGTCCTCATACTTACTATAATTCTGAGGTAGTGACAAGCACAAATGACCTAGTGAGGTACTTGCATCTCTATAACATGTCCTGGAAATATTTGTGATTTCTAGAGATGACAAAGTCACAAATACAGCTAAGAATACTATGGTTGTCACCTACATTCATAATTGAACAATGTTAAATTTCAGTTGGAGGTTAATTAAAGATTTTTTTCCTATTGAAATTCACAGATTCCCCTGAATTCCATCTAGAGACCTGTGGAGTTGGAGGTCTGTGGCCCCCTGTTCTAGGGCATTAAGCTAAATCAGGATTTTTTTCTTTCAATGACATAGCTCCATGGTCACTTCTAGAGCTACAGCTCTATCATTGGGACTGCTCAAATGTGTAACTTGTTCATTACTTGGGACACACTGCCATCCCATGGCTCCTCTTGAAGAGCTGAGCATTAATAACCAGCAACAAAGCATCCTTTTAGGGCATTAGACCAAACCTGCAAATTAATGCACCAGTTCATCACAATTCATTAATCAAACTCAGACTGGGTTTAACAACAGATTATTAAAGACTCAAAATTATATCCACAGAAAAAAAAGCAGCTCCCAGAGGGTCAAATGTAATGTGAATGGTTTTGCATAAAACCATAAACCTGCTATTAAATTAAAAACAGAAAAAATTATGTCCACTCCTTATCTCCAGGCATTTTTTTTTAAAGGAATGCTACACTAATTTATTTCTTCGCTGTTCCTGGTTACACAGTAAAAGACTAAAAGGTTAAAATGCAATGGTTCTTTGATGTTTGGTTGAGCAACTTTCACTAACATGTTCCGATTGAGGTGAAGAAATTAATAAAATTATTTCCATAATTCATTACTAATGGGAAGCTGTCGATGCTTTCAGCTGACTGTTCACACAAATTCTCCTCAGACACTGAGACGCCTCATGGTGACTGGCTGCTGGACTCACTCCTTCCGACTGTGTTCAGCAAAGCAGAGCCTGGCTCCCTGGACCTGCCGTTTCCTGATCTCTCACCTCTGTGTTTGTTCTTGACAAACAAGTCTGTTCTCTCTGTGAACAACAGCAGAAGGGGAAAACAATGATTTTAATTTTTCTTTCCCTTCAGGGAATTTAGGTAGCCCCTCTGGGGAATCTCGATGACTTGTAAACATTCAGAATGCTATAATTTGGCAGATCGCAGTGCTGCAACCAACTGTGCAATGAATTTTCTTAAAAGGTTAATATTTTAGTGCAGTAATCATAGATAAAGAGCATAACAATAATAAGACGTGTAGAACAAACAAATTTCAAGAACTGCATAGTTTTGCAACATCTTTGCTCTTTCCCCATTAGAATTGAATCATTAGTTCTTTCTGGTTTTGCAGAAACAGATGCAAAAATTACTAGCACACATGCTGATTAAGGTAGGTAAGTGACATTTCTGGAAACAAAAATTTTTATTCAAATTATGTACCTGTTTGATATTTATAGGGTGTTTTTGTCTTAGAACTGCATGTTTTAAACTCCAAACTCCTAAAGAGCAAAGACTACATCTCTGTTATGTATCTGAAGATAATTAATAACTTCTCTTTGAAGATAAGCTCCTATACATTGGTCATACCAAGACGGCATCAAATAATATTATGGGTGAGGCAAAATATACCAGAAATCACATAATATTTGATTAACATATTTTTCTATTATATATGTGTGTGTATTTACATAAACATAAAGTAGAATAGAAACAATCTAAAATCAACATCTTCAAAGTACTTTATAAAAACAATGAGATTCTAATACAACATGACTCAGGTTGAGATTTGGGCTATATTGCTGTGGTTACATCATGAACAGCAAATGCAGAGTTCAGTTTTGTCACCTCCTCTCCCAACCCCCTGCACTCTTTCCTGCTGGCTCAGAATCATAATCCATTTTAACACAACATAACAGACAGCCTTGCCTAATTGCTTAGTGATCACTTAAAATGAAATGTATTCACTCTATCCAGATACAGAACCTGGAACATAGTAGAATCTCCATAAAGATTTATTGAAATGAAAAATGAAACTCCCTCCCCTCTTTCCAAATGAAAACATACTATGTTACCATTATTCTTCCAAAATTAACTTAATCACTACTGATTCCCACAAAGCGTTATCATAGAGATTAACTGCAAATAAGTTCTTCATTAAAATATTTTGGATTAATGCACTGAGCCCTGAATTTCATGCAGATGTTTATGACTCTATCGTGAGGGAGAATTCATATACCAGAAGAGAAAAATTATACTTACTTGAAAACACGACTATAAAACTCATATCGCAGAAACTAGGGACATTGCAGGCCACCAAGATATCAAAAATGAAGTAAACCTTAACTTTTGAATGATGGCACTCTGTGCAAAAGAGTACTATTGAGATTCCTTACCTCTCTAAGGTGACATAAGTGGACAAATAATAGTAATAGCTACAGTGTATAAAGCTCTTACTCTGGAACAGAAATCTGCTACTTAGATGACATGAAACAGAAGCCCATGAAGTAGATGGTGTGGGTATTAGCATGACCCTTCACAGAGCAGGAACTTCAGAGAGCTCAGCGACTCACCTAAGGTCATACAAGGGAGTTGCAGAGCCAACACGTGGTTACATCTGACTGACTCCAATTACTCCCTTCTCCTCTCCGATCTTTTCCCATACATGTCCTCCACTAGAGCTACCTCAAATGGAAAAAATAAATACTGAAGGAAAGATCTGGGCCCCATACATAGCTTTGCATCAGTTTTCCTTAGCCTACAAAATGGAAGTGCCAAAATAGCAAAGTGCTCAACAGCTTGGGCCATGGCATCAGATTGTCTGGATCAGCTTCCCAGTTCCAGGACTTCCTTGTGCAGACGATTTTCTTATCTTCTTTATGCCTCAGTTTCCTCATAAGTAAAATGGTTATGGTAATAATAGCAACACTGTGGGATTGTAGTGATAATTAAATGAATTAATACAGAGCAAGTGCTCAGTCCTGGACACATAGAAAGTGCTGAGTAAGTGTTTCAGTGTTGGGTGCTATTTTTAGCTCTTATGGCTATATTAGAAGACAGATTTGGTCACCCACAAGTCAGCTTGTTAGTTGATCAGCTTCCAATCATCAAGTTTTACTGAGCATCTAAAATATTGCAATATAAACAACAAAATAGCCTGAAAGTAGTCCTAATCTAAGACATCGGGTCATAAATTCTTTGACATAACAGACAATTTGGCAATTCCTCACTAAGTAACCAAGAAGGGGTTATTAATGACCTTGGAAAAGAATTTCTTTTAAATATGATTGGGAAAAGACTAGCTTATTACAGGGGGTAAGAAAACGGAATAATAAGGAAATTGAAATAGCAGTACAGGTGATTCTTCTTGGCATTTTGGTAGTGAGTGCGAGGAGGGAATTTACTCAAGGGTTTGAAAGTACACAGCAAACAAGAAAGTAACTTCAACATCAGGGATATGTGACAGTTGTAAGAGAGAGTAAGAAGTTGGGGATTATGGCAATACTTGATGCATTCCCATGACTGAGTGACCCAGATGAGTTGATCTTTGCTACCCATTTTTACTTTTTAATTAATTAGGGTTTTATCCCAAATCAACCATTTTATCTTTCTGGGCTTTAGTTTTTCAACTCTTAAATAATAATGACGGGTAAGGGTGAGTGAATAGTTAACAAAAACACAACAGGGAAGGAACAGTTGCCGTACATTTTGTCCGTGAAATCACTAGAGCTTCCAAATTAATATATTATTTGATAGCGTAGGAAAGAAGGAACCAAGATTTACCCTTGCAATGTGATTTCCAATGCTCAAATGTAGAATTTAAGGCCCAAGATCACCCAGCCAGGAATCACAATATTGAGATTTGAACCCACAATGGAGTCTCTTCAGAAGTCTGTTATTTCCACAACTTCAACTTGCCCTTCTAATGATAGGAGAATTCAAGTAACATTTTATTACTAATATCTCTTAGATGTAACTAGTTTTTATACATTATAACTATTAGACACTTTCAGCCAATTATATATAAGAATAGTAAATATATTGATAATATTTCTTATTTGTAAAAACAGCTTGAAATAACACCTTCTATACTGGCTCCAACATATGATAAAACTAAGTATCTGAATATTTTAGCATTGTTATTAGAACTGATGCAACACTAAATTAAAAATGACCACATATAGAGCACCCACACCCATATAACCTGAATTAGTTCTTTGAAACATCACTCTCATTGAGTGAATATTAAACCTTTGCATTCCCTGCTGTGGGGAATCTTTTAAACTACTACAAGCAACGGGAGCCAATGAATTCTCTAGATACTGGGGGCAAACACTTTCTAGACCTTTTCCTCTTGGTTGGAAAGGCAAAGGGATTTTGTTAGTTTATGGGAGAAGATAAAGAGAAGAAAGAACACACAGAAGTCTAAGGTAAGCCGAACAAGGTATAAATTCCTTCTTTGTAGGAAATAAATCTTGCCCTTCATACCCTACCTAAGTTACTCCCAGGTAAAAATGTCTAAGTGACAGAGGTCTTCACCACAAGTCAAATCTGCATGACCACAGGTAAACACAGCTGTTGAGCCTTATTTCTAAGCTATATTTCATAAAATCGCTCTCTCTGGATCAATAAAATGCAAATGCTAAAATTATCTTGTTAACCATCAAAATAAAAAGGACCTTGAGAATAAAGTTGTCATTCTTAATTAAAATGGTCTCTTTAATTCCTTTACTCTAACTAAAGTAGATACTAATACTGTAAACACTTAATTGACTAAAGAAAGATTCTATCCATACCCCCAATTAGAGAACACTTAATTTATATATGATGCAGCTCATAACTATTTAGCAGTATGGTTGAGATAAGTCTCTTTGGCCTACTTTTTAAATGATTAAATACTCTCCATCCAACTGAATGGATGTCTTCCAAGTTGCATTTTGCATGCTAAAACATTCTTTAAATACATAGGCCATCACTCAGATTTAAGTGGAAAAAAACCTTAGTGACAGTACATTCGTTATGTCTTTATTAACACAGGACTTTTCCATAGGGTTATGTGCAGCTGAAAATGAGGTTCAGTTTAATAACAAAGCAAGCATTCCTAGCGCTACAAAAATTATAAAATTTTAATGTTTACTGTGTTGCTTAATTGTAAAAAACTCTGAAAAGAATAATATCCTTGAAATTTACTATGCAAATACTCTTAATTTATGACAAATAGCTCCTCAAAACACAAGTATTAAATCTCTATTAGATTTGTTGAGGTAATGTACTAATATGCATCACTAAGGTCTTAAATTTCTAAGTAGCAATGCTGCTTGTTAGATGCAAATAAGGATTACCTTAATTAAAATACACTATCCACAGCCTCTCAGCAGATTTAGCTCAGTCTTTATATGGGACAGGTTCATTATCTACCTCAGGTTAATAAAAGTATGACCTACTGTGGTTATTTCTTTTAAAATTTAATTTTAATTACTATTTTGTTAATGGAAATAAAGCACAAAAGAATTGTGAGTATGATCCGAAAGCAATTTTGAAAACTTTATTAAAATACCTCTTGAAAGCTTCAAAAGGAATTTAGCACTTACATGGTTTGATAACTGATGGCCTTACAAATACAGCATTAGATACCAACTCTCTAAAAAAATGTTGAATGAAACGACTTTAGAACTATAGCGCTTCCTTAGTCTGCATCTTGAACTAATGGTCCAACTAAATAGGTGTAAACATAAAACTTTTAATTCAAAATTTCAACATTAGACAAAGGCTCTTAACAAAGAAATGAAATGAATAACCATTACACAATGTCTTTACAATACATAAACCTTAAGTGCATTCAGAGTTTTTACATAAAACTATAATCGTTTAATCCAGAAAATCGCAGGTGTGTTCAGTTTGTCTTCTAGTCCTTCGGGACCTGAATATAAAATTAAAAGACTGGTATATGTTGTATAAAATTCAGTACCAGAGTTTTATTAGGCAGCTTCCACTTCCATCTAAATTTCAAAGGTTTACACATATATTATTGATCTTATCTGTGAACATATTGGTTCAGTTAGGAGCCTTTAAACATAACACAATCCATAGATTTTATCGAGATTCACTACTCCTCATGAAAAAGATAAGAATATGAGACGGAGGGTATAACAAAGAGCATGCTCCAGGCAAGAAATAGTCTTTGTGATATTCAAAATATATTTAGCAGCTCTTATATTACAAACCTAGCAATGTTATGGTTCATACTGCAAAGCGTATTTTTGTATCAGACTACTTGACTACTTCCGGTAAGCAAAATCCCTGAATTCATTAGCAATAATAAATTTTTCTTTCTATGATTATTTAATGGAAAAGGCATTTTGCCAGACACCACTCCCAACCATGTCCAAAAGAAAAACAAATCCAGTATGCCCTTCTATTTAGCATAGAGTCATGAATCTAATCTTTAAAACATTGGAATCTTAACTTCAGAAATAAAAGAAACTGAATTTAAAATGAAAAATGAGAACATATGACTAAAATAATGAGATATCAATTAAGTTGAGATGCTACTGAATTTCTGCAATTCTATATTAAGCTAGAAATGTGATTTAAATTCACACCCACAAATTTGACCTAATCTAACTAAAGAAAGTCTGTAAATATATAAGAGTATATCTTTTGGTATTTCTTTTTATTCACCACACAGATAATTGCCAATTTATAAGTGAGTTGTTTTCTCAGAGTTTATTTACATGTCATATTTTTGAAACTTAGGATGACTATTACCCTAGAAGTAATAAATGAAGATTAGGTTTATCCTGAAAAAAAGAATCTATAAAAGCTCAATTTAGGCTTATAGCATATCTGAAATATTTGCAATGAAATATAGCAGGAAGCAAGACTGTTTCATACTAGTAATTAAAGAAAACAGAAAGTCAAATAGAATAAAAAGAATAATAGTTTATTATTCTTAAATGCTCTAGGAACAATAGATTTAATTGGATGACAAAACAACATGACATGAGATGTTTGTGAGCATTCTGAAAAGGACTTCTGAGCTTTTTCAAGGTCTTTGGAAGTGGTTACCACCAGTTCTCTATTAGGGCCTAATTCCACATGACTGCATAACAACATGTATTAGCCATACAGTTATGGTAAATTTTAAAACTACTGTCTTTCCCTTCCCTTATTACTGGTATTCCCTAATATTAATGTTGTTTTCATCAATAATGATATAATGATAAGAATAATTTTTAACTTATAGTTGGGGTGGAAAATGAGCAAAAACAGAGAAAGATTTTTCTGGAGACAATTAAGCATGCATTGGAAGAGAGGAAAGGGGGAAGGAAGAAATAATGGAAAGGAAAAGAAGGGAGAAGGGGATTAAGAAGAAAGTATGTACATGTGAGAAAATAGTAACTTGAGGTCCATTGGTGTACGGAGTTTTTTGTTTGGCTTTTATGTTTTCGTTTGGTGTGTGTGTGTGTGTGTGTGTGTGTGTGTGTTGTGTGTGTAAAACAGAGAAGAAAAGGAAGGAGCAAGAATAGTATGGTTTCCTAACACTGTCCTTATGGTTTCCTAACACTATCCTTCCATTTAAGTTAGTTTTTTCATTTCAATTGTTTCTTTTGAAGGCAAACATGCCGAAATAGTGAATGATCCATCTGATCCCTTAAATACAAAATATAGTGGCTTATGTTTCTAGAGTAAAAAGCATTGAGAGGCGCATAATAAATAAACCTTAGAATAATTCAGCAGAATTTTTGAATAAAACCACAGTGGTTTAGCTATATTATTGCAAAACATTTTGTTTGTATTTTGGCCCTCCAGGACCCATGCAAATTATTGAGCTGATAATGTACTGCATAAAATTCATTACCAGAGCTATATTAGGCAAGGACAAAAAAAGTCTCGGAGCCTTTAACATACTTATGTGCATTGAGACTCCTTAAGAGTGTGCAGTGCTTCTGCACGAGTCTGAACTTCTCTCAAGGGGTTAACTCTTTGTGGTAGTATTCTGTGAAACACATTCTGGGAAGAGGTGAGTTACAGTCAAGAATGAGACAAAGATTCCCACTAGCACCCCTATTGCCCAATGATCCCCACTAACACCCCTACTGCCCAGTGATTCCCACTAACACTACTATTGTCCAGTGATTCCCATTAACACCACTATTGTCCAACAGTGTTTTGGAGGATCTAGCCAATGCAGTAAAACGAGAAAAAGAAGTGTAGCATAAATTGGAAGGAAGAGACGGTATTATCATTCTTTGCAAATGATATTAGAAAATCCAAGAAAATCAACTAAAAACTATTAAAACTTATAAAAGAGTTCAGAAAAACACAAAATCAATAATTTTCACTTATGCTAACAACAATCAGTTGGAAAACATAATAGAAAAAATATTCCACTCATAATAGGAATTTAAAAGAGAGAGATCACCCAAAAGAAAAATGGGCAAAGAATATTAATAAGCAATTAACAAGAATATGCAAATAGCCAATTAACATATGAACAGATGTTCAAACTCAATAATAATCAAAAAATATAAATTAAAACAAGGTGCCATTTTCCCCTTATGAGAACTGAAATGATTTAAAACGTGGGTAATACCATATCTTGACATGAAATGTGGAGGGAAAAGATATTCATACGTGTAGTATTACTCAAGAGTCCAGACAGGAAACAAAGATCACATTAAAATAGGGTAATTTGAAGAGCGTTTAACAAAAGGATTATTAATATGTGTGTGGGTAGGGTGGAGAGAACCTATAAAGGACCGTGCAGTCCCCAGGGCTGCAAGCAGAAGGACAAAGCTGAGCAGACAGGCTCAACTACCAGGAACTGTGACACTGGGTCAGGGGAGGCAGCCACCGCTCATCAGCCCTGCAGAGAAAGCCAGGAGAAGCAACACCTCAGCTTAACTCTCCTCTTTCCTTCTCATCTCCTGCCAGTATCTCTCATTAATCCAGCACTACCATAAAGTAGGAGCCAAGGGACCTTTACTCCTAGGCCAGCCTCCCAGAGCACAAAACAGGCTGGAGCTAGTAAGGATGGAAAGGAGTATGGGGTGCACCTGGAGAGGCAACAGAAGATATACAGTGTGACAGTGTTGGGGCAAGCATAAATTTAAATTAGTGACAAATTTAAATATTCATGTATACCACAATATTTGCATAGTCATTTTAAAAACCAAAAGTCAATCACGAGAAAAATATCAAACCGCTAGCAGTGGTTGTCTCTGAAGAGGAAAGGGAGAGAAGCTCAAGGCTCTAGGATCAGCCATATATGGGTTTACATCCTGATTCTAGCTGCTCAGTCCATAATCTTTTGACTGAAAACATACACACACACACACACACACACAGGAAAAATAAAACAAAACCAACCCAAGGAAAAAGTTTTGGTCAAGGCTTGCACCATCAAGCCATAGGGAATCCAGGGGCAGATCTGCCTTCAGAAACGCCTGGATCTGGGGAGTCAAACGTCATCAGGTTTTTTCTCTCTCCCTTCCCAGAGCCTACCAGCACTGCTTCCTCATACTGGCTTCATTCTCCCAAGCCAGCTGTTCCCACAAGTTCAATCCATGGCTTCAGGTAATACTAAACTTCTGTTCTCCAAGACTCGTGGCTAAAGAGAAAAGAGCTTCCCTGGTGTTTCAGTTAAAATTATTTCAGGAAATGCTGCTGATTGGGCATGCCTGGATCACATGGTCAACTGTGGACAAATAATACAGCAGGCCAGGGCAGCAGGCCATGGGGTTAGACTCTTTCCGACACACATGTCTACCCTGTAGCCACAGGGGGTGAGAATCTGATTGACACCCCACCACAGCCACATTTGGGATGAAAAAAGCACAATTCCCCCAAGAGAGAAATTTTTTTCTGGGCAGGAAAAGGTAAATAAACATTATATAAATGGTAACCTTAGGCAATACCTAACATCTCTGAGACTCAGTCTCCTTATATATGAAATGAAGGAGATGGTCATATCTATATACTAGGGTTGTTATGGGATTAACCCTGTGGGTTAATCTTATTCTTATCGTCTTATCATTCTTTTTTTTTTAACCTCTCCCTCCCGGGTTGAAGCGATTCTCCTGCCTCAGGCTCCCGAGTAGCTGGGATTACAGGCATGCACCACCACGCCTGGCTAATTTTGTATTTTTAGTAGAGATGGGTTTTCTCCATGTTGGTCAGGCTGGTCTCGAACTCCTGACCTCAGGTGATCTGCCTGCCTTGGCTTCCCAAAGTGCTGGGATTACAAGCGTGAGCCACCGTGCCTGGCTATCATCTTATTATTCTTATCCTTCTATTTCATATTATTTTTAAAAGAATATATATTATTTTAATCTTGAATAAGAAAGATGTTTCCATTTGAGAAAAAAGAAGTTAACAGCATTAATTGAGGAAGAGTCATCAAGTAAGTTAATCATTTATGATTCAAATTATTACCCTTATATTTGCTATTTACAAATTACTTACTATTAACAATTACTGCAGTAAGTGTTTTACATACATTACCTAATTTAACCCTTACAAATACTTCATACACAAATTCTGATTTTACTGACAAAACTGAAACTCAGAAAAGTAAACTAATGTACCCAAGAACATAAAGCCAATAATTAATGGAGCCGCTATGTAAAGCCAGGTCTGTCTAAAGCAAGGAGGGATCTGCAAACTACAACCCACATGCCAAATGCCACCCATCCCTCGTTTTTCCACAGCCTGTGAGCTAAGAATGACTTTTACCTTTTTTTTTTTTTTTTGAGACAGGGTTTCTCTCTGTCACCCAGGCTGGAGTGCAGTGGCACGATCTCAGCTCACTGCAGCTTCCGCCCCCAGGTTCAAGTGATTCTCCTGCCTCAGCCTCCCAAGTAGCTGTGATTACAGGCGCACACCACCACACCCGGCTAATTTTTGTTTCTTTAGTGGAGATGGGATTTCACCATGTTGGCCAGGCTGGTCTCAATCTCCTGACCTCTAGTGATCCACCCGCCTCAGCCTCCCAAAGTGCTGGAATTACAGGTGTGGGCCACCAGGCGCCCAGCTGACTGTTACATTTTTTAGTTGTTGAAAAAACTAAAAAAAAAATACTTTGTGACACATGAAAATTATATGAAATTCAAGTTTCAGTGTTCATAAATAGCATTTATTGGAACACAGTCTTGCTTAGTTGTTTAAATATTTTTTATACCTGCTTTAATGCTGCAGTCACAGAGTGAAGTAGTTGTGACAGAGATCATATGGACCAGAGTAACTAAAATATTTACTACCTGGTCTTTTGCAGAAAGTTTGCCAACACCTGGTCTAAGTAAAAAACACATCATCTTTCAAATACATCTCACTGTCTCTCCAGGTACTGCCTAAAAATCATACATTGGATGCTACCATTGAGAGATCTCTGGGGGCCCTAGCAAGAGTATTTCAGTGCAAAAAAGATAAAAGGGATAAGCAAATTCAACTTGTAAGAATGAAGACTTAGATGACAATGTCTTCTCAGGACAAGGTAGAAGGAAACAGGGTTATTGGTTCTTACATGACATGTGGACTGACCACTCAGTTACATGAAATGTTATCAAGTTGAATACCTGAACTCAGTATCACACAACATTCACAAAACCTAATGAGTCAGTTTTCCTGACTCATTAGGTTTTGTGAGTTTCTTTTTTTAAAAAAAGAATGTTTTTAAAAAAAGAATGTTTCTTTTTTAAGAAAAGAAAGTTTAAAAGTAAACCCTGCCTTACATTCTAAATTTATTCAATTCAAAAGCAACAAATAAAAGGGATAGAAGTAGGGGCTTATTCAAATTCTTATAATGGAAAAAAGAAATTTGAATTGGTTTGTAAATTTTAGAAATAGTCTGCTTTTTCACTATACACAAAAAATATGGACTTCCACCTCTCCTCCCTCTCCCTCTCCCTCCCTCCTCTCCCTCTCCCTCTCCCTCTCCCTCTCCCTCTCCCTCTCCCTCTCCCTCCCTCCTCTCCCTCTCCCTCTCCCCTCTTTCTTCAGTCTCCCTCTCTTTCTTCAGTCTCCCTCTCCTTCTTTTTTCAGTCTCCCTCTGTTGCCGAAGCTTGACTGTACTGCCATGATCTCGGCTCACTGCAACCTCCCTGCCTCGGGCTCCTGTGATTCTCCTGCCTTGGCCTGCCCAGTGCCTGGGATTGCAGGCGCGTGCCGCCACGCCTGACTGGTTTTTGTGTTTTTGGTGGAGACAGGGTTTCGTCGTGTTGACCGGGCTGGTCTCCAGCTCCTGGCCTCGAGTGATCTGCCTGCCTCGGCCTCCTGAGGTGCTGGGATTGCAGACGGAGTCTGGCTCACTCAATGCTCAATGTTGCTCAGGCTGGAGTGCAGTGGCGTGATCTCGGCTCCCTACAACCTCCACCTCCCAGCCGCCTGCCTTGGCCTCCTAAAGTGCTAAGATTATAGCCTCTGCCCCGCCGCCACCCCGTCTAGGAAGTGAGGAGCGTCTCTGCCTGGCCGCCCATCGTCTGGGATGTGAGGAGTCCCTCTGCCCGGCTGCCCCGTCTGGGAAGTGAGGAGCGCCTCTGCCCAGTTGCCCCGTCTGGGAAGTGAGGAGCGCCTCTACCCGGCCGCCACCCTGTCTGGGAGGAAGTGAGGAGCGCCTCTGCCCGGCCACCCTATCTGGGAAGTGAGGAGCGCCTCGGCCTGGCCACCCCGTCTAGGAAGTGAGGAGCGCCTCTGCCCGGCCACCCCGTCTAGGAAGTGAGGAGCGCCTCTACCTGGCCGCCCCGTCTGGAAAGTGAGGAGCGCTTCTGCCCGGCCGCCCCGTCTGGGAAGTGAGGAGCACCTCTGCCCGGCCGCCCCGTGGGGGAGAAGGGGAGTGCCTCTGCCTGGCTGCCCAAAGTCTGGGAAGTGAGGAGCGCCTCTGCCTGGCCGCCCCGTCTGGGAGGTGAGGAGTGCCTCTGCCCGGCCGCCACCCCGTCTGGGAGGAAGTGAGGAGCACCTCTGCCCGGCCTCCCCGTCTGGGAGATGAGGAGCACCTCTGTCCGGCCGCCCCGTCTGGGAGGTGAGGAGCGCCTCTGCCTGGCCGCCACCTCGTCTGGGAGGAAGTGAGGAGCGCCTCTGCCCGGCCACCCCGTCTGGGAAGTGAGGAGCGCCTCTGCCCGGCCGCCCTGTCTGGGAGGTATACCCAACAGCTCCAAAGAGACAGCGACCATCGGGAGCGGGCCATGAGGACGATGGCGGTTTTGTTGAAGAGAATGGGGGGAAGTGTGGGGAAAGGAAGGAGAGATCAGATTGTTGCTGTGTCTGTGTAGAAAGAGGTGGGCATAGGAGACTCCATTTTGTTCTGACTAGGAGAAATTCTTCTGCCTTGGTATGCTGTTGATCTATGGCCTTGCCCCCAGCCCCGTGCTCTCTGAAACATGTGCTGTGTCAACTCAGGGTTAAATGGATTAAGGGCGGTGCAAGATGTGCTTTGTTAAACAGGTGCTTGAAGGCAGCATGCTCTTTAAGAGTCATCACCACTCCCTAATCTCAAGTACCCAGGGACACAAACACTGCAGAAGGCCGCAGGGACCTCTGCCTAGGAAAACCAGGGACCTTTGTTCATGTGTTTATCTCCTGACCTTCTCTCCACTATTATCCTATGACCCTGCCATATACCCCTCTCCGAGAAACACCCAAGAATGATCAATGAATACTTAATAAAATATATATATATATATATATGGACTTCCAGATTCAAAGCAATCCTAGAGGTTTTTTTAATGTATTCCCTGTTTTATTATACCATTACTACCTTAAAACATCCTTGGAAATTATCTACTGTTGTCTCAAAAATCTCTTTAAGACTGAACAATCACGTGTTCACACAATCTTTTCTTATAACCTTAATACCTAAGCAATGTTTTTGATATAATCAAAACATTAAGAACAATTTTTCATCAGACAGACTAGTAAATTCATGACTTCCTTTTATTTTATTACTGATTTATTGTGTAGTTTAAATGTATATGGATTTTAGTAGGTTTTAATTGACACATAACATATTTATGGGGTACATAGTGATGTTTTGATACATACAATTAGAGTGAACGATTTAGGGTAATTAGCATATCTATCATCTCAAACATTTATTATTTCTTTGTGTTGGGAACATTCAATATTCTCCTTCTAGCTATTTGAAACTATACATTATCATTAATAATAGTTATTCTACAGTGGTATAGAATACTAGAACTTATTCCTCCTATCTAGCTATAATTTTGTATCCTTTAATACATGTCTCCCTATTCCTTCCTTTCCCCTCCCCTTCCAAACCACTAGTATCTTTCATTCTACTTTTTACTTCTATGAGATCTGCTTTTTTTTTTTTATCTTCTGCATATGTGTGAAGGCATGCAGTGTTGAATGTTCTATTTCTGGCTTATTTCACTTAACAAAATGTCCTCCAGTTCCATCATGTTTCCATGAATGACAGGATTTTTTTTTATGGCTGAATAGTAGTTCATTGTGTATATATACCACATTTTCTTTACCCATTCCTGGACACCTAGGTTGATTCCATATCTTGGCTATTATAAATAGTGCTGCAATAAACATGGGGGTGCAGATGTCTCTTCAATATACTGATTTCCTTTCCTTTGAATAAATGCCCAGTAGCAAGATTGCTGGATCATATGGTACTTCTATTTGTGTTTTTTTGAGGAACCCCCATACCATTCTCCATAGTAGCTTCCCTAGTTTACATTCCCACCAACAGTGTGTAAGAGTTCCCTTTCTCTGTATCCTCACCAGCATTTATTTTTTGTATTTTTGATAATAGACATCCAAACCATGGTGAGATATCTTACTGTTGTTTTTATTTGCATGTCCCTGATTAGTGATGTTGAGCATCTTTTTATACCTTTGTTGTCTGTTTGTATTTCTTCTTTTGAGAAATGTCTGTTCAGATCCTTTGCCCATTTTTTAATCAGATTTTTTTTGCCTTTTTGCTGTTGAGATGTTTGAGTTCCTTGTATATTCTAGATATAAATCTCCTGTCAGATGAACAGTTTGCAAATATTTTCTCCCATTCTGTAGGTTGTCTTTCCACTCTATTGGTTGTTTTCTTTGCTGTGCAAAAGCTTTTTGATTTGACATAATTCCATTTGCTTATTTTTGCTTTTGCTGTCTGTGCTTTTGAGGTCTCATTCATAATAAGTCTCTTCCCAAGCCAATGTGCTGAAGTGTTTCCCCTATGTTTTCTTCTAGTAATTTTATAGTTTTGGGTCTTACATTTAGATCTTTGACCCATTTACAGTTGATTTTTGTATAGAATGAGAAGTACGGGTCTAGTTTCCTTCTTCTGTATATGGATATCCAGTTTCCCTAGCATCATTTATTAAAGAGATTGCTCTTTCCACAATAAGTGTTCTTGGCACCTTTGTCAAAAATCAGTTGACTGTAAATATGTGGATTAGTTTATGGGTTCTCTATTTTGTTCCATTGGTCTATGTGTCTGTTATTGTGCCAGTACCATGCTGTTTTTGTTACTACAGCATTGTATTATATTTCAAAGCCTGGTAATGTGATGCCTTTAGCTTTGTTTTTTTTGCTTAGGATTGTTTTGGCTCTTTGGGATTATTTTTGTGTGTGTGTGTGTGTGTGTGGTTCTGCACACATTTTAGGTTTTATTTTTCTATGTCTGTGAAGAATGTCATTGGTATTTTGATAGGGATTGCATTGAATCTGCAGATTGCTTTGATTGGTATGGTCTTTTTAACAATATTTTTAATTCTTCTGATACATGATCATAGGATGTCTTCCATTTGTTTATATCCTCTTCAATTTCTTTCACCCATGTTTTGTAGTTTTCCTTGTAGACATCTTTCACGTCCTTGGTGAAATTTATTCCTAAGAATTTTATTTCATTTGTAGCTACTGTAAATAGGATTACTTTCTTGGTTTCTTTTTCAGATTGTTCACTCTTGGCATATAGAAATGTTACTAATTTTTGTACGTTGATTTTGTATCTGGCAACTTTACTGAATTTGTTTATCAGTTCAAAAATTGCATGGTAGAATCTTTAGGTTTTTCTATATATAAGATCACATCATCTGCAAATAGGGACAATTTGACTTCCTCTTTTCCAAACTGGATGCCCTTTATTTCTTTTGCCTAATTGCTCAAGGTAGAACTGCAGTACTATATTGAATAAGAATGGTAGAGCAGGTATCTTTGTCTTATTCCAGTTCTTAGAGAAAAAGCTTTCAGCTTCTTTTCATTCAGTAAGATGTTAGCTGCAGGTTTCTCATATATGGCATTTATTATGTTGAGGTACTTTATACTTAATTTACTGAGAGTTTTAATCATGAAGGGAGGTTTAATTTTCTCAAATGCTTTTTCTTCAACACTTAAGACCATTATATAATTATATGGCCTTTTGACCTTCCTTCTACTGACGTGATCCATGACATTTTATTGATTTGCCTGTGTTGCACTATCCTTGCATTCCTGGAATAAATTCCACTTGATCATAGTGTGTTATCTTCTTGATGTGTTGTTAGATTTGCTTTGCTAGTATTTTCTTGAGAATTTTTGCATCTATATTCATCAGGGATATTATTAGCCTGTAGTTCTCTCTCTGTCTCTCTCTCTCTCTTTCTCTCTCTCTCTCTCTCTCTGTTATGTCCATATCTGACTTTTGCATCAGGGTTATGCTGGCCTCACAGAATGAGTTATCGAAAAGAATTCCCTTTGCTTTAATTTTTTTGAATAGTTTGAAAGAATTGTTATTCATTTTTCTTTGAAGGTTTGATAGAATATAGTATTGAAGCCATTCAGTCCTGAACTTTTCTTTGTTGGGAGACTTTTTATTATTGATTCACTCTTGTTATATATTTTTAGTCTGTTCAGGTTTTCTATTTCTTCTTGATTCAATCTTTTTAGGTTGTCTGTGTCCAGTAATTTATCTATTTTCTTTGTGTTTTCAAATTTATTGGCATATAGTTGTTCATAGTACTTTCTAGCAATTTTTTTACCTATGTGGTATTCATTGTGATGTCTCCTTTTTCATCTATGATTTTATTTATTTGGGTCTTCTGTCTTGTTTTTCTTAGTCTGTAATTTTTTATCATTTTCAAAAAAGTATTTTTGTTCATTGATTTTTTTGTGTGTATTTTTAGTCTCAATTTCCTTTATTTGTGCTCTAATCTTTATTATTTCTTTCCATCTACTAATTTTGGGTTTAGTTTATTTTTGCTTTTCTAGTTCTTTCAGATGCATCATTAGGGTGTTTTAAATATATCTAGTTTTTATGTGGGCATTTATTACTATAAACTTGCCTCTTAATACTGCTTTTCTAAACTTGTACAAAGTTAATAATTTTTTTAAATACTGCTTTTGCTGTGTCTCAAATGTTTTGGTATGTTATATTTCTATTTTCACTTGTTTCAAGAAATTTTGTAGATTTTTTCTTAATTTCTTTCTTCACTCATTGGTTATTCAAGAGTATGTTGTTTAATTGTCATGTATTTGTATATTTTCAAATATTCTTCCTATTACTGATGTCTAGTATTATTCTGTCATGGTTCAAATAAGATACTTGTTGTGATTTCAATTCTTAAAAAACTTTTGAGACTTGCTTTATGTCCTAACATATGGTCAGTCCTGGAGAATGTCCCACATGCTAATGAAAAAAATGTATATTCTGCATCAGTTGGGTGAAGTGTTCTATAAATGTCTGTTAGGTCTATTTGGTCTGTGGTATGATTTAAATCCAAAGTTTCTTTGTTGATTTTCTGTCTAGATGATCTGTCCAATGCTGAGAGTGGGGTGTTGAAGTCCCCAGCTATTATTGTATTTCAGTCTGTCTCTTTCTTTGGATCTGATAATATTTGCTTTATATATCTGAGTGCTCTGATGTTTTGTGCATATATATTTACAATTGTAATATTCTTTTGCTGAATTAATCAGTTTATTATCATATAATGTCCATCTTTGACTGTATAGCTTTTGACTTGGAGTCTGTTTTGTCTGATATATGTATAGCTATTCCTGCTCATTTTTGGTTTCTAATTGCATGGAGTATCTTTTTCCATCCCTTCTCTTTTGGTGTATGTGTATTTTTGCTGGTGAGATGAGTTTTTTGTAGGCAGCATATAGTTGGGTCTTAGGTGTTTTTTTAAAATCCATTTAGCCAATCTATATATTTTAAATAAGAAATGTAATCCATTTACATTCAAGGCTATGCTTAAGATGTACATAAATTTTATCTAAGCTTTAAGTTATTTATTTATGAATCTAAGATAATATGGAATATTTTAAGATTTTGACTAGAAACTTTATAAATTCCCTTATGGTTTCTGACACATAAATTCCCTTATGGTTTCAAGTAAATACAAGGCATTCTCCTCATGATATCTGCTATATACTGAATGTTTGTGTCTTTCCCAAATTCATGTTGAAACTTAATCTCCATTGTGTAGTCTAACAGGTGGGGTCTTTTGGGGAGTGATTAAAGGTTTTGCCCTTATTAATGGTATTAATGCTATTATAAAAGAGGCTTCAGAGAGCTGCCTTTTTTTTTCAATTCCTTCTACCATGTGAGGATACCGCATTTGTCCCTTCTAGAAAATGCAGCAACAAAGCACCATCTGTGAAACAGAAAGCAAGCCCTCACCAAGCACCAAATATGCCAGCCCCTTAATCTTGGGATTCCCAGCCTCCAAAACTGTAAGAAATAAACTTCTATTACTTATAAATTTCCTAGTTAAGATATTTTATTATAACATTGGGAACAAACTAAGATGGTATCACTGACTCTATTTCTCAAAGTTAAAAATATGAGGTCCCCCAAAAGAACTAAGGAGTGAGCCACTGGGCTACAGGAAAAGGTGTATTAGCTTGAAGACAGAATGTTAGCACTAAGCACCACTTGTTAGCTTCATCATCTTGAGCAAGTCACTTAATCTTTTAGCTTCTGCTTTCTCTATTATCTAAGCATTTGTGCGTATCACGTGTATTAAAGCCCTCTGTAGATGGTGAAGTGTTATAAGAGGTGTAAGTTTGTATTATTGTCCTCAATAATTTTCCTTAGAGGCTCAAAGGAAACTGATTTAGAAACACAATAAATTGCATATATAGAGCCAGATCCTTTTTTAAGCAAGTTTCCAATAACTACCTACAGTTAAAAAATTATGGCATATATGTCACATGCAGCGTTACAAGTAAGAATTAAACAGGAAAATGTTCATGGGTTGAGGGAAATAGAGTACATATTGCTCTAACTCACTAATATTTTCTTTGTCTCATTGGGCTTGATAAAACTACTACTCTTGATTGGAGATTGCATATTACCTGGCAGGTTAACCTTTCCATACTACAGGATTTGAGTTCAAAAGCTGATGACAAAACCATCATGGGTCTAAAAACTCTTCTCAGTTTTACTTGGTAAGGCAGCTAAAGTTGCTATGCCTGTTAATTAACCCCTGAATCCCATCAAGGTAATTGAAGTATAAACTTAAGATGAAGACAGATAAAGTGAAGAATTTCAGAGCATGCATCTTCCTGCCCTATGCCTTGTTCCTATATTCGTTCAACAAAAAGCAGATTCCATAGCATTAGTCTAGATCCACTAAAAGGAGTAAAGTATGCACTTTGAAATCAAACAAAAACATAACACCTCAGATAATATTGTCAATTATACATTTTACACATGTCTGATCTTACAGAAGTTTCTTGTTCTCCTTGTAAGTGTGTATTTTTCATATAGGAAAAGGATAAACAGAATTCACTGTTGTCTTTTCTTATTTGGTTAAATATTGTAGTATTAAACCAATGATAAGATATCAACTACTGTACTGTTATTTAGAAATTATTTTAGTTATAGACAATGATCTGTTTGGCTTTGTTGAAAATCAGCTCCAGGATCATCCTTCTTATATTTCCATTAACTATGAAATTAAATAGAGGAGGCAGTTTTTAAAAACAGAAATATTGCTTTTAGCCTGAAACTCTAAGTGTTGAATTTCTGCCTGCAGTGAGTTTTTTCAATTAAATTATAAACCATGGGTTATAGAGATTTATAATAGGAGAGCTGATACAATCTTAACTATAGGGAAACCATCCGACACGCTCTATGCAGTATATGGATGGATTATTTGCATTAAATTATCTTTAGAAAATGCAAACAAAACAAAGAAATGTAAAGCTTGTCACGTTATTAGCATAAAATTAAAGTACTTGAATGCATAATTGTTCCATACCCAAAGCATTAATGGATTTTATTCTTAGAGTTCAAAGACCTCCTAATTAATATGCAAAATGGCCTCATTTTATAAGCAAAAATTTTCTTCTTACTCAGAAAAGAGACAGTTCTTTGCTGGAGGAAAATACTATGAAGTTTAAAAAACACTAACTAATGTTGATATAAAAGCCCACACATCATATTGCCAAAAACAATAACCACTAGAAGCTATTAGAATATTTATAGCTCTTCAGCCTATTATGAGTATAAATTGTATGATTAGCCAAATAATACCTAACTTAAGAAGATTTAAGTTCACAAACTCTAAAAAGAAAACACAGTCTTTCTCTGGAAATGTTTACTTATTTGAATAATAATTTTTTAAACTATTAAAAGGAAAGTAAATTTAACAGAAGGAGAAATTCTGGACCTACTAGTATAAATTTAAATTACATGACTTCAAATCTAATTTTACAAAGCAATTACCCTCTAATTTACATTGCCCTAGTTGCCAAGATTTGTAACAGGAAAAAAAATTTAAATTGCACAATTTTTTTAAAAGTGTGGAAAAAAATAGATGATTCTCCAGAATTCTAATTTTTCTTATATTTCTAAATAAATTTTAGAATACTATATCCTTAAAAGTGATTTACTAGGTTTTCTTAAATTTCTTTCCAGTGTAGCTAGTACTAACTGACTGATTTTATTCTGAGTATTTATGTATTTTTAAACAATTTATGCTTTTTAGAGTTTGACACGTTACAAATCAAACTACAACCACCACAATATTGTCATGTTTTAGAAAATAGAGTAATTTCTTTCAACCAAGAAATAATGTTCCTCCAAAAGAGATATGAGGTCTTAAAATATAGTGCAGTCCCAAAGTGTCTCACTCATTTGAACAATGGCACAGAAATCTATAGGACTCAATCCTATTGTAATCACAGGTTCACTGCCAAGACAAGGAATAATATTCCCCTAACATGTAATATTCATATGGCAAATATGAATATTAAGTAGTTAAGAATCTACTATGTGCCAGGGAGTGTGCTGGGCACTCATCATTATGATTATCCCATTGGGGCCACATATTTATATTTCACAATTTTATTTATGTACTTTCATATTCACATTTGTATTTGCCAACTATAACCTGCTGTTAGAATGTTAGAATCCTTAATCAGAATGTTCAGCATACAAATATATGCCAAACACCTTAGTAGAAAAAAGTTGTTCTTTTAAAAAACTTTTCTAGAGTTAATAATGAAAGAAAATTAACGATTTATTAATTTTTTCAAGTCCTTAACATGTAATCAATGCTAAGTAAGCAATTGAGAATGAATGAGTGGTTAGATGACAATATTAAACCATATTCAGCTAAGATTCCCATTCTACTCTAAATTAGCTAAAATCAGAGAAGTTTAAATTTACTTTAAAATTGAAGAAATATAGGCTACATATTTAAAACTACTTCAAATGTTAAAGTGGTTCTACTTATTAAAAGGTCTTGTCAATAGAAGATTCTGCTATTACCTCATTAAATAAGTATGTACAGGTAAAAAAAATGACATTTATTATTTGTTTCAAAAAATCATGTCCTAAAAAAGACTATAAAATTTGTTCAACTCAAGAAAGGGCCCAGTAACCCAGAATAATGGCTGAGATTTAAAGTGTTTTTCTACTTTTTCACTGGAAAAAAAAAAAAACTAGCCCTATGCAGACAACGGTTGAAATCAGCCCTGTGTAAAATGCTATAAAGAATGTGTAAAAAAATTACATTCTTTGATTATTTGTTGTATTTTAAAGTCTTAAGTGGGACATAACAGATTATTTCATTTATAAAGCACTCTACAATTTACCAAGTGTTTTCCTACAAGTCCCTTTCTTTTAAGAGTCTTAGTCTATCTCAAGGATGAGGCTCCCTTGAGAAATTACTACCCACAGATCACTATCTGTGACAGTTATATTGTGTTTCTGGCTAGTTAAACCATGTCTATAACATAGAATTCAATTCTGGATGCTGCATTTTAAGAGGGACATTGACCAATTAGAATGTAATGAAAGGCAAATGTCCAGGTGAGTGGGAGAAGCTGTAATTTTTGATAAATTATTCAAGCAACTTGGGAGGTGAAGAATAAGAAAAGGCATAATAACTACTTTCAAATATTTGAAGAGCTGTCATAGAGAGAAGAGTATACTAATTCTGTGTTGCTCCAGAGGCCAGAACTAGAATAAAAAGCCATAGGTTAAGAAATGTAGATTTTTATTAAATGCAAGAAATAACTTTCTGTCTACTGTGCTGTCCAGTAACAACAGCTGCTTCATGAGGGTGATACTAATCTCTGAAGTTTTTCAAGCAGAAAGTGGATGGCTATCACAGTTACAATTTTTAACAATTACTGCACTGGTTGGAAAGTTGAACCAGAAATCTCTAAGCTTCTTTCCAGCTTTCAAATTCTATTTGTCTATATAAAATGAAAGGCATAAATGTAGCTCCAAAGGAGATTTTTATTATATGCTCATTTATCTGACAGCAAAATATTTAACTAGTTTTTTTAAAGTAAATATAAGATTTTGTGACACATGGAATGCTTACTCCCTAACAAAAAATCATCTGGTCATTTGAAACTCCTAATATGTATGAAACAAGAAGTATAGCAAGTTTCAGGCACCAGGTACTATATGTTCTATTCATACATAAATAATTGCAATGTTAAGAAAATAGCTTTTATTTGTGAAGAAACTCTATGAATTCACTGTGAGTATAAGTGTAAGGATAACTTTACAATCCAAGAATAAAGGAAATTGGCCAGGCGCGGTGGCTCATGCCTGTAATCCCAGCACTTTGGGAGGCTGAGGCAGGTGGATCACTTGAGGTCAGGAGTTCAAGAGCATCCTGACCAACATGGTGAAACCTTGTCTCTACTTAAAACACAAAAATTAGCTGGGCATGGTGGCACATGCTTGTAGTTCCAGCTACTTGGGAGGCTGAGGCATGAGAATCACTTGAGGTCAGGAGTTCAAGAGCATCCTGACCAACATGGTGAAACCTTGTCTCTACTTAAAACACAAAAATTAGCTGGGCATGGTGGCACATGCTTGTAGTTCCAGCTACTTGGGAGGCTGAGGCATGAGAATCACTTGAACCTAGAAGGTGGAGGTTGCAGTGAGCCAAGATCACACCACGGCACTCCAGCCTGGGTGACAGAGGGAGACTCTGTCCCAAAAAAAAAACAGAAAAAAAAAAAAGAATGAAGGAAATCATCTCACCTCTCTAAAGTGCCAGAACAGAATGGAGCAGATATTTTCCCTAAAAAGTTATAACTATTGGACAACAATTGTTCATTGGTTCCTTGAGTTCTCTTTGCATTATATATAGGACTAAAGAGCTAATACAATTATCTCCCAAATATAGTTTTATAGACCTATGTTCTAGTTGTGGTTTTGCTATCAGATATATGAGTGGCCTTGGGTAAGTCACTTACCTCAGTAGCCCCACTTTTTTAAAAAAGCAGATTAGATGATCTTTTTAGTTCTTTCTAGTTCTCAGGTCTATGACTTCTACACATACAATACCCCACTTATGCAGTCAAGCACTGTCAACCTTCAGGAGCAAACCATGAATTTAAAACCAATTTCTAAAACCTGTAATTGTACCAAGGGAAATTTGTTGTGATCGGTTGTTGTACTGACTAAAAGAAGATCCACTCTGATTAATGATGATGGCTATAAAAGCTAACCCCTGCTACCATAAAATAAAACCATAAAATTTGGAAGAAGTGGCAAGAAAGGGAAAGAGAAGACAGCAAAGAAGAAAAAAGACAGAAAAGAGAGAAGAGGAAAGGAATCAGTAAGCAGCCAATCTCTACAATGGCAGAGATTAAAAGAAGCACCAAGAATGACAAGTAGGGAAAAACAGAGAGAGAAATGAAACAGAGGTAGCAAAAGGAAAAGAGTGTCAAACACCTGCTGGAAACTGAAGGCAATAGGGCCATTCAGAAAATGTGGAAGCTGAGGTTCTTCTCCCTCAATAGAACTGGAGAGAGCTTCCTCATATCACAACAGGATGGAATTGGGGCCGTTAGTGCCAACCCCCAGGTGCATTGCACTTAGTAAATTCAATCTACTCTGCTTATCAAATGACTGCAAACCATGGAAGCTGAGGTTCTTCTACTTCAGTAGAACTGCAGAGAGCTCCTTCATATCACAACAGGGTGTAATCAAAGCTGTTAGTACCAACCCCAGTTGTACCGTCCTTAGTATATTCAATCTACTTTGCTTATCAGATGACTGATATGCTTTGGCTCTGTGTCCCCACCCAAATCTCATGTCGAATTATAATCCCAGTGTTGGAGTAGGGGCCTGGTGGGAGGTGATTGAATCATGGAGGGCGGACTCCCCGCTTGCTGTTCTTCTGATAGTGAATAAATTCTCACTAGATCTGGTTGTTATAAAGAGCATAGCACTTCCTCTCTCTCTCTGTCTCTCTCTCTCTCTCTCTCTCTCTCTCTGTCTCTCATGCCGGCCATGTAAGACATGCCTGCTTCCTCTTCACCTTCCACTATGATTGTAAGTTTCCTGAGGCCTCCCCAGAAGCAGAAGCCTATGTAGCGTAGCCCACATAACTCAGAGCTGATTAAACCTCTTTTCTCTGTAAATTACCCAGTCTCAGGTAGTTCTTTATAGCAGTGTGAGAACAGACTAATACACATGACTAAAACATTTTAAAATATTTCATCTCCAAAATGTTTCCAAAAAGGCCTTGCTAATTAAGGAACTGACCTTTGGATCATGGGGAACCTCATTCATTCAAAGTTAACTGAGATGCTCCCTTGCACATAGAGTTGGTTTATGAATATAGATACATAGATGATTTATAAATAGATCTAAATAACTTCATACTTGAGGGCCTAGAACAAAGCTCTAACTTTAAAGAAATCAAATGTATTCTGCCCTTCTCTCTATTCTCTTTCTACTTGGATTTCTTGGGAATTCACATTTTTGTGGCCTGATAAGGTAAATCCAGCAGTGGGCCTAATGAAAACCAAGAAGTGACCATAAATTAAATTCACAGCAGATTGTTCTCCTTTTTCCCCCCTCTGTGTGTTATTTTCATAGGAATCTGTGTCTTCAGGAGAAATAAGAGCAAAAAGTTTAGCGCCATTCTGAGTATACTATCTTAACACCACGGAAATTATGAATAATTATTAGTAATAATTCTAGGAAACAGATTATAATGACAAAAAAGCATGCCAAATTGCCTTGTACTTTGTTAGAAACATGGGAACATAAACTGAGAATGTGCTAAGGTGATATTTTGCTACAAATAGTCAAAGAAATATTTATTTAATATGATATGGGATGGTATTTTAAAATATTAACTTATTTGTCTTTTCCCCTTGCGTTTTTTTTTTTTTTTTTTTTGTATCTTTTCTTCAGCCCAAACCATAAGGTCCATCTCACCTTCACTGCAACAAACAAGGGTTGTTAAAGCTGGACACCGGTAAAGAAAAATTAAATTCTTGGATATTATGTTTCAAAAGCTTACTTTAAGAAAACCTAGGTTTCTAAGAACTCCAGACAAAAAGTTTAAGCCATAAATAATAGATTTGGAATGACTCAGAGTCAGTCACATTTTATACTCTGTTACTTGTAGTAGGTTCCAAATTTCATATATGTACATCAGGACTAGATTTGATGACATGTGATAGAAAACTTAAAATGTGGCTTAAAGCCACAAAGTTATATTCTTTCACATAAAAAAACATTCAGAGGGTAATTCCTATTGTCTGCTCCACTTTCACCCTCAAGCTCACCTCATCATCCCAGATGCCTTTGGAATGTCTGGGATGGTGTCCACATGCCGGGGCGGGGGAAGGGGCAGGGCAAAAGAGACAGTGCCCGGTGAGCCAGCACCTTCAAGAAGCCTTCCTGGAAGTCATATTCAAGACCCAGAATTTGGTCTTATGGCCCTGCCTAGTTTCAAGGAAATCTAAAAAATATGGATTTTATTCTAAATGGCACTGTGCCTAGGTAGAAATTGGGGCTCATTACTATAAAGGAAGGATAAAATGGAAACTATGTAAACACCTAGTGATCTCTACCACCACTAGCTTTTCTCCCACCAGAGAACATAATTTTCTATGGGTTGTGGGTTAAGAGCCTTCAGAGGAATTGTTTTGAGAGGGTGAGACAGTAGAGTCTGAAGATAAGGGGAACCAATCTGAAAGGACCAGGTGGACAAAAGCGAGGTGGTATTCATAGACCACCTAGAGTGAGCCCCAGGGAATGATCTGGGAACAGAGTCAGTGCCCTGCCACTACCCAGGTTCCATTCAAGTGAGCACCTTATCTCACTGTGCAGAAGGCCTTCGTCAATCATCCTGACCGCTAGTTTCCGGAAAGGGACCCCCAAAAGCACAGTGGCCTGTTAGTGCACCAGAAGTATTATAATATGTTCTGCTATGCTCTGAGACTTGGCATGGCCTGCATAGGCAATCCACCTTACAGTGGCTCTGGACAATCAGAAGACCACTGAAACAGAAATTATGACAGCAACCATCAAGATGCATCCTGATTGTATAAAAAAGCACTAGCACACTTCACACCAGCGCAGGACTAGCTCAAGATTGCTCAGAACCAAAACTGGTGAACAATATCCTCTTTATAGATGTAATCCTGCCAGCACTGGTTGCTAAAATATTTTATTCTGAGCTAATTACTTGTTTCAGACTATTTAAGAAAACCTACAGATAACTAAACATAAACCTTGGTGTAATATCCCACCCACTAGAGTGATTAAAATGAAAAAGAATAGCAATACCAATTTTTGGTGAAGGAATGAAGCGCCTGGAACATAGGTAGGTTGGTGCAAAAGTAATTGTGGTTTTTGGCTGGGTGCAGTGGCTCATGTCCGTAATCTCAGCACTTTGGGAGGCCGAGACAGGCAGATCACCTGAGGTCAGGAGCTCGAGACCAGCCTGGCCAACATGGCGAAACCCTGTCTCTACTAAAAATACAAAAATTAGCCATGCCTGGGGGCGGGCGCCTATAATCCCAGCTACCCGGGAAGCTGAGACAGGAGAATTGCTTGAAACCGAGGTTGCAGAGGTTGCAGTGAGCTGAGACCGCGCCATTGCACTCCAGCCTGGGTGACAAGAGCGAAATTCCGTCTCAAAGAAAAAAAAAAGGAATTGCAGTTTTTGCATTGGAAGTAATGACTAAAACCACAGTTACTTTTGCACCAACCTAATACATTGCCAATGGAAGCATAAAATGGTGCAACCACTTTGGAAACAATTTGGCTATTTCTTATATAAAGTTAAACAGACATAGAAATTCCATTCCTAGATATTTACCAAAAGATGTGAAAATCTGTATCTATAAAAAGGCTTATACCTAAATATTTATGCAGTTTTATTCATAATGTCCTTCAAAGGTGAATGGCTAAATAAATGTATATGGTGGACTACAGGCCACCAATAAAAGGGAACAAACCACAATACACAACATAATGTAGATGAAATCACAGACAGTGTGAAAGAAGCTGGACACAGAAGAGTACACATTATTCAATAACACCTTTATTCTAGAACAGGCAAAGCTAATCTACAGTGATAGAAATCAGAACAGTGATTACCTAAGAAGAGGAGGGGAGGAGACTGACTGCAGTGGGGCTGAGGGAAATTTCCAGAAAGGTGGAAAGATTTTGGGGAGGCGGAAAGGTGGAAAGGTTGTACATTTAGATTGGTTTTCTCTCTGGCCAAACCCAGCAGCTGGAGTCACCCCAAGAATGGTGGCAGGGGAACTCCTTCAAGGGACTGTCCCAAACCTTCCTGAGATTGGGCCGGCTTGGGTTTCAGAGAAGGAAGCACTAAACTCCAGGGTGACCAATCTGAAGCATTTATTAGGGGAACTTACAAGTTACACAGGAGGAGGCTGCAGCAGGTCTGCCTGAGCGACAGTGAGGGGGAGATGTTCTTCCTGGGTATGTCCGCAATGAGGGGTCAGGTTATGGCATTTATGTGAGAGCTTAAAGAAGTTTTCTAAAGGTGGCCGCCTTCTACATGTATAGTAATATAATCAATCTCTGTGTTTCCAGCAACAACCTAAACAGCTTTATCAGTAGTGGGGAATGTTCAACGTCCTAGCTTGGATTCAAGGATGCAGGAAAAACATGTAGCTGGCCAGGTCACAGAGTGGTCAAGGCACTCTGTTTTCCTTGGTCGGGATGCAAGAAGAAAGCAGAGAGGATGTTGGGGGACCCAACAATTGGAGTAGTGGTTGATGATTACAGATGTGTACTTGAGTCAAAATTGTAACATCAAATTGTAACCTTAAAATGAATTTTATTTTTACAGTCATATTATTAAAAAAAAAAAAGAACTTCCGTTCATCAAAAGACACAACAAAAAGCAAACCACAGAGTGAGAGAAGCTACTTGCAATACATATATCCAACAAAGGACTCATATCCAGAATGCATAATGAATTCTGCACCCAATAAGAAAACAACAGACTGCCCAGTAGAATAATGAATGAAGGATTTGAAGATACAATTCACAAAAGAGGATGTCCAAATGGCTAACATATATTAGAATGTGCTCAATATTATTAATATCCAGCACAACTAGACACACACTCTAATGACTAAAATTAAAAAGACTGTCAGTATCAAGTATTGGCAGGAGTGTAAATTGCCCCAACCACTTAGGAACATAGTTTAGCATCATCCAGTAAAGTTGAAGATATGCAAACACTAAAACCTTGTAATCACACTGCTAGTATATACTCAACAATAATGCATATTTACATGTACCAGGAGATATCTACAACAATATTTATTGCACCACCATTTGTGATAGCAAAAAATTTAAATATTTAGATAAATAACAATCTATAGTAGACTCGATAAATAAATTGGGCTATATAAATATTTCATACAACAATGAAAATGAATGCCTTATAGCTATAAACAATAAAATAGATGAATCTCACAAATATAAGACTGAGCAGAAAAGATCAGACTTTATTATAAAGAGTTTAAAAACAAGTTTAAAAAACTAAATTATACTGTTAGCTTACTTAGGTAGTAAAATTAAAAAAAGAACAAGGAAATGATTGCCATAAACATCCAAATAGTGGTCAATTCAGGGAATTGAGACTGGGAAGTGTAAAGATGCTAGCAAAGTTCTATTTCTTGAACAGGTGGTATTTATACAGATTTTACTTCATAATAATTTGTTTAGCTGTACAATTATATCTTATTCATTTGTGTATGACTGTTATATTTCACAACACAAACAACTTTTTAAAGAGGCATGGGAGGCAATGACATAATAACATAATAGATATCAGTTCAATGAACAAAACAAAGTGGGAATCAAAGAGAGGATGCTATTTATAAGAGGAAATATTTGAGCATTTTTATTATTGAAGATTAAAAATGCCAGAGAGAATTAATGTTATGAAATCTCATAGAAGACAGAGGATGGAATCAAGTATGTATAGGCAAGTGGTCTTGCCTTAAAAAAGACAACCATTCTGTCTCCAGATTAGGAAGGAGAAGGAAATAATAATACAAAGAATATTTGAACCAGAGGAAGTATATGGAAGGTCATATTGGGTGATCTCTGGCAGTTAGAATGTTATTGATGGATATTTTGAAGACTTATATTTGTGATCATAGGTTTTGTTTTGTTTGAAGTTTCAATGTACATTCATATATACACAAACCAATGTCTTTCCAGAATCCAGAAGAGGAATTTAACTTTCTCTAGTAACACCATTTGTATTCATTTCACATAACTCAATATTTGCTGTGCCTCCAGTAAGTAAGGTCCTACCCTCGAAAACTTCCAATCTAGTAATGGGAAGAACAAAGTACATTTAAAACGATAACATAAAGTACAGCATATACTAAGAAAATGAAAGGAAGGAGGAAGAGAGGAAAAGGGAATAATCAATGTCAATTGAGTTCCTACTACGTGTCAGCCACCGTGCTAGAGGCATTTGTACATTATTTAATGTAACGACAAGTCTAAGAGGTAAGAAAGGGGTATTATTCTGATTGATTGTGCATATGTCAAAACTGAAGCTTGCTACAAGAATTCAGACAGAGAATAATTATTGATCCCAAAATAGGGATCAAGCATTTTATACAGGAAACAGCTCTGGAAATATAGAAAAGATGTCAACAGACAGTTTGTAGAATGGACAAGAAAAAAATAACATTTCAAGAAGAAGGACAAATTTGACTATATGCAGAGGAAAGAAAAATAAGCAATATTTATACAGTTTGGCTGAGGCAAAAAGGCTACATAGAGAATGAGTGGAAAATAAACCCAGAAAATAATGATGTGGGGTCAAATTGAGAAGGCATTTGAAGATACCAGAGTGAAGAGTTTACAACTAATTCAGTAGGAAACAGGAGTGATACTACTACTTGAGGAAGATTTATCTAGTCCAGGTCTGCCATCCCTAATTCACAATTCCAAAATCCAAAAAGTTCTTAAAAAACCAAAAATATTAAGGTTTTTTTCTGAAACCTTAAAAAGCCAATCTAATCTGAATTCATTTAGCAGCCAAGTTTAACCTGAATCAAAGTGAGAACATTTATACTCTTTATTTATCTTAATGTGAATATTCATGTGTTTCACCGAAAAAATAACTGTGTTTGATTACAGAATGTTGCCCCAGCCCCATTGGGTAGATTTTAAAATATGTGGTACAACCATATTACATTTCTAAAAATGCAAAAATTAAAAAGAAAAATCTTCATTCTAAAAACAGATTTAATCCCAACAGTTTTAGATGAGGGATTATCAACTGTAACAATGTATAGAATGGGATAAGTGGAAGAACAGAGGTGAGAAGGCCAGTTGGTGACCTCCAATAGTCCTGGCCACTTACATACAGTGGTGGCCATGAGAATGGGAAAGATGGGTGAATATAAGAATCACTGGAAACTATACTTGGAAGCTAACTAGATGTAAGAGAGTAAGAAAGACATCAAAGGAAAATCCAAGATTAATCCTGGAAGCCTAATAGTAATTTCAACAGTCAACAAAGCAAAATGAGATCATTAACGGGTTTACTTTAATCATAATGGATTTAAGATGTTGGCAGGACATCTAGGTTGTAATGTGAGGCAGAGAGTTAGAAATGAGTGTTTAGAGGTCAGGTGAGAGGTCAGGACCTGAGGTGTAAATTTGAGACTCAACTACATAGAGAGAAATAATGAAAGCTATGAAAATGCATGGAATTCTCAAAGAATCAAGAGATTCATGCATGGAATTTTGGTAAATCACTAGCACTTTACAGCATAGCTCTCTTGGTTGCGTGAAAGGTCTATTGCTAAAGATTAACAGAGGCTAACCATGCCTTAGTGATGAAGGAACAGCATTATCAGAAGCACCAGAAATGCACCAGGTGAAGGATCACACAGATAAAAGTGCAATTCCTGAATTCCTTCCTAATAACTACTTCAGGGTGTCTTGCCAACAGTGAACTGAGCAAACACAAGTTTACAGCTTTGGAGAGATATCCCAAAGCAGATGAGCTCACTTTTTCAAAAAATCAATATATGTCCTTCAGTCAACATTTGTTAGACTCCTAGGCTAGCAGAAATGTAGCTTTTTGTGGAATCTGTTATTGTGGTTAGTTGTGACTCAAGAGGAGTCACTCAAGCCAAAAGAAACTACAGTTTGTCAAGTTGTTAACTTATTTTGTAAAAGGTATCTGTCTTACCAATGCTACTACAAACTCATATCAGTATTTAATGTTTTATAGCAATGAAAACATGGTAGGAAAGAGATGGCAATAAGTTAAGCAGATATGAACTGAAAGCCACATTCCTCACCTCTAAAAGCAAAGCAACTGACAGGATATTTCTTGAGAGGTGTGATAGTTAACTTTATGTGGCAACTTGAATGGGCCTGGTTCTTGGTCAAACATTATTCTGGTTGTTTCTGTGAGGGTATTTTGGATGAGATTTACATTTAAATTTGTGGCCTCTGTGTAAAACAGATTGACCTCTATAATGTGATCAGGCCTCTTCCAATCAGTGGAAAGCCTGAATCAAATAAAAGGCTGACCCAACCCTCCAACTCCACCCCGAAGCAAAAGGGAATTCTACCAGCAGACTATCTTCAGACATCAACTGCAACATTAGCTCTTCCCTGGGTATCCATCTTCAGAGTCTTCAAACTTGAACTGCAACACGGGCTCTTTCTGAGTCTGCAGCCTATCAGCTCACTCTGTAGATTTTGGACTTGCCAGCCTCCACAAATGCATGAGCCAATTCTTTGAAATAAATCTGTCTCTCTCTCTCTGTCACACACACACACACACACAAACACACACACACACATTGGTTCTGTTTCTCTGGAGAACCCTGACTAATACAAAAGGGATGGAAGGAATAAAGCAACATAACCAGCTGATCTGAAGAAATTGAAACGTGTGATCCAGGTTACTTAGAAAAAAGCAATCTTCTCAAAAACAAAATGGTGGAAAGCAAACTGATTGAGATATTAAATTAGTTGAAATAATTAACTTACAAAAAATGAAGATTCCATTCCCCAACTTTTTCACTTATTGGTAATTTTTATGCATCACTGGCAGTTTTGCAAACTTTAGGTATTTCTGTCTGTTTTTCATAGTATGGAGATTGCTCCTACTTTGAATCTTTTAATTTCAAATTCATTTTCTTGCCCTATGCATTTTATAATAGTGAATACTTTAAAACTTTTTTTATTGCTCATAGTTAGACTTTTGTGCATCAACTGACAAACAAATTAAGCTACTGTGTGAAGGTTCCAGAATTTCAACAGCATCTCCATCTTACATAGCTGTATTTGTACTATTATTTGAACGGTATGTGTTCCCTTTTGTATAAAAATAAGTGAAAAACAACAAATTGAAGGGTCAAAAATAGTGCTAACAAGAAAAGTTCTCATAAAGTTAGCATAATTAAGATAAGACGGAGATCAATTGTCATGCTAAGAAAGGTGGATGTACAACTTTTATCAATCATTAATCTTTACTCACTTAAGTGTTCAATCATGAGACAAAGAACAAAATTCAAAATATGTAAGAATGCTAAAGCAATATGATCAAATATTGTTTGATTGATAGACAAATGGTAATTATGAATTTTATATACTTTTTGCTTTCTGGGACTGGAATGCCCTTTACAATATGTATGTCTATTGTTCAGCTTTTCACATTCAGTCTCCTCATATCTGCTTACAAACATATAATTACAGGATAATGCTTCTCAAACTTTAATATGCACACAAACCACCTGGGAATCTTATTAAATTGTAGATTCAAATTTCGTGGGTCTGGGATAGTGCATGGGATTCTGTATTTCTAACAATAGATGATGCTGGTCCATGAGCCACAGCTTGAGTAGCAAGGTTACAGGAGACTCAAAAGTGCAAACATTGCAAAATTAGTTAGTCCATGATTCGCCAAAATTACCAGTAGGTAACAGTGACTGATACTCCTCAATTCTACCAGTTGATTTTAAACCAAATTGTCTTCAACTTTGCTCATCTTCCTGTGGTTGGTCCCTTTTCATTCAGGTTATTGGTTCAAATGCCATCTCCTTGGAGATTTCTTTTTGTTGTTGTTGTTGTTTTTTTTTCTTTTTATTATTATTATTATTATTATTATTATTATTATTATTATACTTTAGGCTCTATGGTACATGTGCGCAACGTGCAGGTAAGTTACATATGTATACATGTGCCATGCTGGTGCACTGCACCCACCAACTCGTCATCTAGCATTAGGTATATCTCCCAATGCTATCCCTCCCCCCTCCCCCCACCCCACAACAGTCCCCGAAGTGTGATGTTCCCCTTCCTGTGTCCATGTGTTCTCATTGTTCAATTCCCACCTATGAGTGAGAATATGCAGTGTTTGGTTTTTTGTTCTTGCAATAGTTTACTGAGAATGATGATTTCCAATTTCATCCATGTCCCTACAAAGGACACGAACTCATCATTTTTTATGGCTGCATAGTATTCCATGGTGTATATGTGCCACATTTTCTTAATCCAGTCTATCATTGTTGGACATTTGGGTTGGTTCCAAGTCTTTGCTATTGTGAATAATGCCGCAATAAACATACGTGTGCATGTGTCTTTATAGCAGCATGATTTATAGTCCTTTGGGTATATACCCAGTAATGGGATGGCTGGGTCGAATGGAATTTCTAGTTCTAGATCCCTGAGGAATCACCACACTGACTTCCACAAGGGTTGAACTAGTTTACAGTCCCACCAACAGTGTAAAAGTGTTCCTATTTCTCCACATCCTCTCTAGCACCTGTTGTTTCCTGACTTTTTAATGATTGCCATTCTAACTGGTGTGAGATGGTATCTCATTGAGGTTTTGATTTGCATTTCTCTGATGGCCAGTGATGGGTGAGCATTTTTTCATGTGTTTTTTGGCTGCATAAATGTCTTCTTTTGAGAAGTGTCTGTTCATGTCCTTCGCCCACTTTTTGATGGGGTTGTTTGTCTTTTTCTTGTAAATTTGTTGGAGTTCATTGTAGATTCTGGATATTAGCCCTTTGTCAGATGAGTAGGTTGCGAATATTTTCTCCCATTTTGTAGGTTGCCTGTTCACTCTGATGGTAGTTTCCTTTGCTGTGCAAAAGCTCTTTAGTTTAATTAGATCCCATTTGTCAATTTTGGCTTTTGTTGCCATTGCTTTTGGTGTTTTAGACATGAAGTCCTTGCCCATGCCTATGTCCTGAATGGTATTGCCTAGGTTTTCTTCTAGGGTTTTTATGGTTTTAGGTCTAACATTTAAGTCTTTAATCCATCTTGAATTGATTTTTGTATAAGGTGTAAGAAAGGGATCCAGTTTCAGCTTTCTACATATGGCTAGCCAGTTTTCCCAGCATCATTTATTAAATAGGGAATCCTTTCCCCATTTCTTGTTTTTGTCAGGTTTGTCAAAGATCAGATAGTTGTAGATATGTGGCATTATTTCTGATGGCTCTGTTCTGTTCCATTGATCTATATCTCTGTTTTGGTACCAGTACCATGCTGTTTTGGTTACTGTAGCCTTGTAGTATAGTTTGAAGTCAGGTAGCGTGATGCCTCCACCTTTGTTCTTTTGGCTTAGGATTGACTTGGCGATGCGGGCTCTTTTTTGGTTCCATATGAACTTTAAAGTAGTTTTTTCCAATTCTGTGAAGAAAGTCATTGGTAACTTGATGGGGATGGCATTGAATCTGTAAATTACCTTGGGAAGGATGGCCATTTTCATGATATTGATTCTTCCTACCCATGAGTATGGAATGTTCTTCCATTTGTTTGTATCCTCTTTTATTTCCTTGAGCAGTGGTTTGTAGTTCTCCTTGAAGAGGTCCTTCACATCCCTTGTAAATTGGATTCCTAGGTATTTTATTCTCTTTGAAGCAATTGTGAATGGGAGTTCACTCATGATTTGGCTCTCTGTTTGTCTGTTATTGATGTATAAGAATGCTTGTGATTTTTGTACATTGATTTTGTATCCTGAGACTTTGCTGAAGTTGCTTATCAGCTTAAGGAGATTTTGGGCTGAGACAATGGGGTTTTCTAGATATACTATCATGTCATCTACAAACAGGGACAATTTGACTTCCTCTTTTCCTAATTGAATACCCTTGATTTCCTTCTCTTGCCTAATTGCCCTGGCCAGAACCTCCAACACTATGTTGAATAGAAGTGGTGAGAGAGGGCATCCCTGTCTTGTGCCAGTTTTCAAAGGGAATGCTTCCAGTTTTTGCCCATTCAGTATGATATTGGCTGTGGGTTTGTCATAAATAGCTCTTATTATTTTGAGATACGACCCATCAATACCTAATTTATTGAGAGTTTTTAGCATGAAGGGTTGTTGAATTTTGTCAAAGGCCTTTTCTGCATCTATTGAGATAATCATGTGGTTTTTGTCTTTCGTTCTGTTTATATGCTGGATTACATTTATTGATTTGCGTATATTGAACCAGCCTTGCATCCCAGGGATGAAGCCCACTTGATCATGGTGGATAAGCTTTTTGATGTGCTGCTGGATTCTGTTTGCCAGTATTTTATTGAGGATTTTTGCATCAATGTTCATCAAGGATATTGGTCTAAAATTCTCTTTTTTTGTTGTGTCTCTGCCAGGCTTTGGTATCAGGATGATGCTGGCCTCATAAAATGAGTTAGGGAGGATTCCCTCTTTTTCTATTGATTGGAATAGTTTCAGAAGGAATGGTACCAGCTCCTCCTTGTACCTCTGGTAGAATTCGGCTGTGAACCCATCTGGTCCTGGACTCTTTTTGGTTGGTAAGCTATTGATTATTGCCACAATTTCAGCTCCTGTTATTGGTCTATTCAGAGATTCAACTTCTTCCTGGTTTAGTCTTGGGAGGGTGTATGTGTTGAGGAATTTATCCATTTCTTCTAGATTTTCTAGTTTATTTGCGTAGAGGTGTTTGTAATATTCTCTGATGGTAGTTTGTATTTCTATGGGATCGGTGGTGATATCCCCTTTATCATTTTTTATTGCATCTATTTGATTCTTCTCTCTTTTTTTCTTTATTAATCTTGCTAGCGGTCTATCAATTTTGTTGATCCTTTCAAAAAACCAGCTCCTGGATTCATTGATTTTTTGAAGGGTTTTTTGTGTCTGTATTTCCTTCAGTTCTGCTCTGATTTTAGTTATTTCTTGCCTTCTGCTAGCTTTTGAATGTGTTTGCTCTTGCTTTTCTAGTTCTTTTAATTGTGATGTTAGGGTGTCAATTTTGGATCTTTCCTGCTTTCTCTTGTGGGCATTTAGTGCTATAAATTTCCCTCTACACACTGCTTTGAATGCATCCCAGAGATTCTGGTATGTTGTGTCTTGGTTCTCGTTGGTTTCAAAGAACATCTTTATTTCTGCCTTCATTTCGTTATGTACCCAGTAGTCATTCAGGAGCAGGTTGTTCAGTTTCCACATAGTTGAGCGGTTTTGAGTGAGATTCTTAATCCTGAGTTCTAGCTTGATTGCACTGTGATCTGAGAGATAGTTTGTTATAATTTCTGTTCTTTTACATTTATTGAGGAGAGCTGTACTTCCAAGTATATGGTCAATTTTGGAATAGGTGTGGTGTGGTGCTGAAAAAAATGTATATTCTGTTGATTTGGGGTGGAGAGTTCTGTAGATGTCTATTAGGTCTGCTTGGTGCAGAGCTGAGTTCAATTCCTGGGTATCCTTGTTGATTTTCTGTTTTGTTGATCTGTCTAATGTTGACAGTGGGGTGTTAAAGTCTCCCATTATTAATGTGTGGGAGTCTAAGTCTCTTTGTAGGTCACTCAGGACTTGCTTTATGAATCTGGGTGCTCCTGTATTGGGTGCATATATATTTAGGATAGTTAGCTCTTCTTGTTGAATTAATCCCTTTACCATTATGTAATGGCCTTCTTTGTCTCTTTTGATCTTTGTTGGTTTAAAGTCTGTTTTATCAGAGACTAGGATTGCAACCCCTGCCTTTTTTTGTTTTCCATTTGCTTGGTAGATCTTCCTCCATCCTTTTATTTTGAGCCTATGTGTGTCTCCGCACGTGAGATGGGTTTCCTGAATACAGCACACTGATGGGTCTTGAGTCTTTATCCAATTTGCCAGTCTGTGTCTTTTAATTGGAGCATTTAGTCCATTTACATTTAAAGTTAATATTGTTATGTGTGAATCTGATCCTGTCATTATGATGTTAGCTGGTTATTTTGCTCATTAGTTGATGCAGTCTCTTCCTAGTCTCAATGGTCTTTACATTTCGGTATGATTTTGCAGTGGCTGGTACCGGTTGTGCCTTTCCATGTTTAGCACTTCCTTCAGGAGCTCTTTTAGGGCAGGCCTGGTGGTGACAAAATTTCTCAGCATTTGCTTGTCTGTAAAGTATTTTATTTCTCCTTCATTTATGAAGCTTAGTTTGGCAGGATATGAAATTCTAGGTTGAAAATTCTTTTCTTTAAGAATGTTGAATATTGGCCCCCACTCTCTTCTGGCTTGTAGGGTTTCTGCCGAGAGATCCGCTGTTAGTCTGATGGGCTTCCCTTTGATGGTAACCTGACCTTTCTCTCTGGCTGCCCTTAACATTTTTTCCTTCATTTCAACTTTGGTGAATCTGACAATTATGTCTTGGAGTTGCTCTTCTGGAGGAGTATCTTTGTGGTGTTCTCTGTATTTCCTGAATCTGAATGTTGGCCTGCCTTGCTAGATTGGGGAAGTTCTCCTGGATAATATCCTGCAGAGTGTTTTCCAACTTGGTTCCATTCTCCCCGTCACTTTCAGGTACACCAATCAGACGTAGATTTGGTCTTTTCACATAGTCCCACATTTCTTGGAGGCTTTGCTCGTTTCTTTTTATTCTTTTTTCTCTAAACTTCCCTTCTCGCTTCATTTCATTCATTTCATCTTCCAGGGCTGATACCCTTTCTTCCATTTGATTGCATCGGCTCCTGAGGCTTCTGCATTCTTCACGTAGTTCTCGAGCCTTGGTTTTCAGCTCCATCAGCTCCTTTAAGCACTTCTCTGTATTGGTTATTCTAGTTATATGTTCTTCTAAATTTTTTTCAAAGTTTTCAACTTCTTTGCCTTTGGTTTGAATATCCTCCCGTAGCTCAGAGTAATTTGATCGTCTGAAGCCTTCTTCTCTCAGCTCGTCAAAGTCATTCTCCGTCCAGCTTTGTTCCATTGCTGGTGAGGAACTGCGTTCCTTTGGAGGAGGAGAGGTACTCTGCTTTTTAGAGTTTCCAGTTTTTCTGCTCTGTTTTTTCCCCATCTTTGTGGTTTTATCTACTTTTGGTCTTTGATGATGGTGATGTACAGATGGGTTTTTGGTGTGGATGTCCTTTCTGTTAGTTTTCCTTCTAACAGACAGGACCCTCAGCTGCAGGTCTGTTGGAGTACCTGGCCGGCCGTGTGAGGTGTCAGTCTGCCCCTGCTGGGGGGTGCCTCCCAGTTAGGCTGCTCGGGGGTCAGGGGTCAGGGACCCACTTGAGGAAGCAGTCAGCCCATTCTCAGATCTCCAGTTGCGTGCTGGGAGAACCACTGCTCTCCTCAAAGCTGTCAGACAGGGACATTTAAGTCTGCAGAGGTTACTGCTGTCTTTTTGTTTGTCTGTGCCCTGCCCCCAGAGGTGGAGCCTACAGAGGCAGGCAGGCCTCCTTGAGCTGTGGTGGGCTCCACCCAGTTCAAGCTTCCCGGCTGCTTTGTTTACCTAAGCGAGCATGGGCAATGGCGGGCGCCCCTCCCCCAGCCTCACTGCCGACTTGCTGTTTGATCTCAGACTGCTGTGCTAGCAATCAGCGAGACTCCGTGGGCGTAGGACCCTCTGAGCCAGGTGCGGGCTATACTCTCCTGGGGCACCGTTTCCTAAGCCTGTCAGAAAAGCACAGTATTCGGGTGGGAGTGGCCCGATTTTCCAGGTGCCGTCTGTCACCCCTGGAAAGGGAACTCCCTGACCCCTTGTGCTTCCCGAGTGAGGCAATGCCTCGCCCCTGCTTCAGCTGGCGCACAGTGCACTCACCCACTGACCTGCGCCCACTGTCTGGCACTCCCTAGTGAGATGAACACGGTACCTCAGATGGAAATGCAGAAATCACCCGTCTTCTGCGTCGCTCGCGCTGGGAGCTGTAGACCGGAGCTGTTCCTATTCGGCCATCTTGGCTCCTCCTCCTTGGAGATTTCTCTAACCACTCTACTTATAATAGCCTACCCTTCAGCATCTACCTTACAATTCTGTCTGTGGCTAAGCCAAATTTTAGGATTGAAATATTATTATTAATTGCAAAGATTTAAGAATTATCTTTAATATTTTTATTTACTAAAAATATTGTAATAATTGGCACTTTTAAGCCAAGCTTACTTTTATTGGGGAAGACATACAGAACTATATCTTAAAGTAATAGTATAGCTTAATGAATTATCATAACCAAAATGTCTGATAAACCAGCACCCTGGTCAGGAAACAGGACGTAGCCATCTCCCAAAAAATATCCTTGCATGCCTCTCTCCAGTCATAACCCCTTCCATGCCCTGATTCATTAACTGCCATCCTGACTTTTATTATAACAACTTCCTTGCTCGTCTTTTAGTTTCAGCACTTAAGTATGTGTCCTTCATTATAATTAAGCATCGTTTTGCCTACTTTTGAATGTTTGGAATCAGATAGTATATATTCTTTTGTGTTTACTTCACTTGATTCAATGTTGATTTTTTAAAGACGGATCCATGTTGCCCTATGAGGCTGTAATTTGCTCATTTAGTTTACTATATAGTATTCCATTGTATGAATATACCACAATTTACTTGTCCATTTTATGCTGATAAATGCTTGGGTTGCTTCACTTGGGCTATTAAAAATGATGCCATGAACATGTTTGTACATGTAACTTCCTACACATATGTACACATTTTTGTAAGGTATGTACCTGGAAGTAGAATTGCTGGGTTTTGGGTATAGAATCTTGAGTTTTTATGGATAATACCCAACTGTTTGTTCAAAGCAGTTGGGTCAATATATACTCCCACCAATAGTATATCAGCATTGGCATTGCTCCACTTCTTTGCCAACTCTTGCTATTATCCATCTTTTTAAAAATATATATTTTTTTAATTTTTATTTCTGTACTTCAGTGGATGCAAATATTCATCTTTTAAATTTTAATTGTTCTTCTGGGTGACTAGTGGTATCTTACTATAGTTTTATCTCTGTATTTCCCCTGATTACTAATGAAGTTGAGCACCTTTACATATGTTTTTTGGCTATTTGGATATTCTCAGTTGTGAAATACTTGTTCAAAATTCTTGTGCCCATTTTTCTATTAGATTGTCTATTTCTTATTAATGTTCTAAATATTTGAACAATAGCAATTAAATGTGTTCAAATAGCTTCTCCCATTCTGAGTTTTGTTTTTCTATTATTATTTTTTTTTTTTGGAGACAGTTTTGCTCTGTCGCCCAGGCTAGAGTGCAGTGGCGCCATCTCGGCTTATTGCAAGCTCCGCCTCTCGGGTTCACGCCATTCTCCTGCCTCAGCCTCCCGAGTAGCTGAGACTACAGGCACCCGCCACCGCGCTCGGCTAACTTTTTGTATTTTTAGTACAGATGGGGTTTCATCGTGTTAGCCAGGATGGTCTTGATCTCCTGACCTCGTGATCCACCCGCCTCGGCCTCCCAAAGTTCTGGGATTGCAGGCATGAGCCACCGTGCCTGGCCTGTTTTTCTATTATCTTTAATGATATCTTTTGATGAGCAGTTGTTCCTAGTTTTGATGTAATACAATCTATCAGTCTTTTCTGTAAGGATTATTGTTTTGTGTCCTGTTTAAGACTAGGATCCAAAAGTCAAGAAAATATTCTATATTCACACAGGCTTGTAATCTATCTGAAATTAACCTAGAGTATATGAGATAGGGGCAAAATTTAATTGTGCCAGGACCATGTGTTGAAGACTGTTCTTGCCAAGTGTGATTCCTATAACATCGCCATTTAACTCACCTTTTGGGCTTGTCCAGAATCAAGTTGGTCTTAGAGGATAAGTGCAGATTATCAAATTTAAATAGCTGGTGGCTCTAATTACAGCTGTTCTTCCAAATGTAGTCTTATACTGAAGCAAATCAACATACCTCTGCGTACTTGATATCTAGCTCTTGATTTGGCAAATGCTTTTTACTCTATATTAATTTGCAAAGGCCACGAGAAGCAACCACAGCCACAAACTTCCACTTTAGGACTATATCTTACTTTAGGACTCTATGAACTTTCTGAATCTGTGTCATAAACCAGTATTCAAGGACTTCATTCATTTTAGCGTCTCACCAAACATGCTGATTGAACCTAGTGAAAAGAATGTAGCAAACACCCTAAATGCCTTAGAAGACACTTATCAGAGGGAGGGAGATAAACCCCAAGAAAATTTAGAAGCCAATTACCTAAGTGAAGTTTTTAGGGGTTTAGTGTTTTAAGGTATATCTCAGAATATTCCAATGTGAAAGGTTACTTACCGTACCTTGTACTCCTACCATTAAGGTATGAAATTTCCTAGGTATCTTTGGATTTTGGTGGCAATATATCCCATATTTGAATGTATACTCTGACCTATTTACTGATTAATTCTTGGAGTTGCCTGTTTTGAGTGGGGCCCAGAGCAAAATAATAGGCTACACATCCAGACTGTGATGAAACTGCCCTGCTACTTGGGCTTTAAGACCCTTAAGATCCAATGGTGCTCTATATAGTTATGGCCTATAATTATGCTATATTAGAGAACTCACAAGCCCAACAGAGCCTTAAGATTTTAATCAAAGCCATGCCCTCTTCTGCAAATAATTATCCTTTTTTTTTTTTTTTTTTGAGACAGAGTCTCCCTCTGTTGCCCAGGCTGGAGTACAGTGGTGCGATCTCGGCTCACTGCAAGCTCCGCCTCCTGGGTTCACGCCATTCTCCTGCCTCAGCCTCCCGAGTAGCTGGGACTACAGGCACCCACCACCACTCCTAATTTTTTGTATTTTTAGTAGAGACGGGGTTTCACCGTGTTAGCCAGGATGGTCTCGATCTCCTGACCTCGTGATCCACCCGCCTCGGCCTCCCAAAGTGCTGGGATTACAGGTGTGAGCCACAGCGCCCGGCCCCTTCTTTCAAAAAAGAGCTCCTAGCTTGGTACTGGGTCTTAGATAAAATTGAACAATTGACCATGAGACATCAATTGAACATGGAGCTACATATCACAAACTGGGAATTACTTTATTCATGAAATTGTAAAGTTGGGCATGTGCAGATGAAGTAATATATATGAGATCAGGCACAAGTGGGTCCCAAAGGTACAAATAAGCTGCATGATCAAGTGGCTCAGTTATCTATAGTAGCTACTCCTTCTGCACGGCTTCCTCTTTCTCAGTCCACACTGAGGATCTTATGGGGAGTTCCGATAACTTGATAACCAAGGAAGAAATATTTCAGGCCTGATTTATGGGTGGTTCTTCACAATATTCTTCACTTTAGCAATTTCGACTCCAATCTGGAGTGTCTCTGAAAGACAGAAGTCAAGAGAAATTTACTCAGTGGGTAGAAATTTGAGTAGTAATTCTGGTTGTGTACCTTCTCTAGGTAAAGAGATGCCCTGAGGTATAGATTTACAGTATTTCATGAGCAGCAGCTAACAGGTTGACCAGGAGGTCACAGACTTTGAAGAACAAAATAAAAGGACGAATGAAAAGGAGATCTGGGACAGAGGTATATGAATGGAGTTCTCAGGCTGAGCACAAAATGTGAGGATATTTGTGTCTCATGTGACGTTTATCAAAGGGCAACCACCGCAGAGAAGGCCTCCATTAATCAAATAGATGAGTTGAATCCTCCAGTGGATGTTAGTCAGCCTCTTTCCCTAGCACCCCAGTGCTTGCTTAGTGGGCTCAGGTACAAAGTAAATACGGCAGCAGGGACAGAGGTTATTCATGGATTTGACAACATGAAATTCCCCTCACCAAGGGTGATCTTGCTAACCTGCTGAGTACCTAACCTGCTAAAAACAAAAACCCATAGTAAGCCACCAAAAAGGCCTCCCCTCCTAAAAAACACCAGCTATCTGGTGGCTGATTAATTACATTGGACCCCTTCCCTAATGGAAGGGCCAGCTAATTGTCCTTACTAAACTGATACTTCTGGATATGAATCTGAAGTTCCTTCCTATAATACAACCAACTATGATCCTATAGACATGATATCCCTCACAATATAACTTCTGAATCAGAAACTCATTTCACAACAAAACAAATGTAGCAATGGATGAAATTCATAGGCCTTTCCATGTACCTAATCATCCAGAAGTGGCTGGCTTGGTAGAATATAATGACCTGTTAAGACTCAGTTATGCTGGGTGTGGTGGCTCACATCTATAATCCCAGCACTTTGGGAGGCTGAGGCAGGCAGATCACTTGAGGTCAGGAGTTCGAGACCAGCCTGACCAACATAGTGAAACCCCATCTCTACTAAAAATACAAAAAAATAGCTGGGTATGGTGACATGCACCTGTAATCCTAGCTACTCAGGAGGCTGAGGCATGACAATCACTCGAACCCAGGAGGCGGAGGTTGCAGTGAGCTGAGATCGCACCACTGCACTCCAGCCTGGGTGGCAGAGTGAGACTGTCTTAAAAAAAAAAAACTCAGTTATTAGTCCTGGTGGGAGACAAGCCCCTGAGAGACTTCAGTGCTATTATACAAAATGTAGCATATAGTTTGAACCAGTGATCAGCATACAATTATATTTCTCCCATTGCCAGAATACATGGGTCCAGGAATCAAGGGATAAAAACAGGACTGATTCCTCTCAGTAGTATACTTAATAACCCTCTCACAGAATTTCTAATTCTCATCCCTGTAAACTCGGACTATGCTAGTTTACAGGTCTTAGTTCACAAGGAAAGAATGCTTCTACCAAGGCACATAAAATGGTTGAAATGAATTGAAAATTGAGACTGATGCCTAGATATATTAGGTTTCTTATGACACTAAACTAAAAAACAAAGAGATCCCTGCATTGGCTGGGATGACTGATCTAGATTATTATTACGGATATTGGGTTGCTGCTACACAATGAGGTCAAGGACCCCAGGGGAATCTCTGGATTGCCTCTTAAGACTTATTTAATAGTGAAAATTAATAAGCACCCCAACTACTAAAGACTCAGACCCATCCAGAATGAAGATTCAGCTACCCTACTAGGTAAAGAACACTTGCCAGCTGAAGTGTTGGCCAGGAGCAATGAAAAATTAAGTAGAGGAGGAAGTTACAAATATCAACTACAGCTTCATGACCAGTCAGAAACAAGTACCAAAGTAGTTGTGTAAATGTGCTTCATTGCTTGTTCTAAATATCTTTGTATATAGTAACTATTTTTTTCTCCCCCCCTCAAGCCGTAGGAGTACAAGGAATGCCACTAATACTAGTGATAGTGAACTTTACAGTTTAATCTTCAAGCTACAGAATATCTAGGTGGGATTGTGACTAAACTAGAAGAATTAACACCAATAAGAACAGTAGTAACTGGTGGGGCTGTTTCTCCCCTTTCTGAGGGAATGGTGAGTTTTCGTAAACAACAGAGTTAAATTTACATAGATAGAAGCATAAAACTGTTATTGCTGCATAGAAGTTTAAATATGGGTAAAAGGATGTGTGTGTGGATGCTTAATAGCTGAAAGTAAGCGTACTGGTTGGTTATTTTCTGTGGGCACTCAGCCCTCTCACCATTTCACACACAGTCATCCTTCTATAGTCAGCTCTGTTCTCCTGAGGCTGAAATTCTGTGATCTACTTTCCCCAGACTTCCGTGCCAGCTTGGTTCCTGTTAGGCTTGTCAACAGAAGGCACTTCTGGGAGATCAGAAGGTAGCACAGATAGCACTGTGATCCTTGTTGGCAGTTGGTATAGCGGCAACAGGGGTGGAGTGATTCCAGATTCGAATGGACCAGAGACAGTGCCTATTAGCAATTTTAGCTCTGGTCTAGGCAGCATTTGAGCAGACTCCAATAGCGCAATAGCAGATATAGGCTATTACAATGTCTCCAATAGTGCAATAGCAGATGTAGGCTCTTAGCAGTTTCTAAACTCTGAGCGTCTCACCCTCCTCCTTTTCTTCTCTTTTATCCAGCCCCACTCCCTCTCCTTTTAACTCTTACAGCCTTTTTAATTTGTAATCAGTCTGTTTTAAATTTACCGTTTGAAATGCCTAGTTTCTGATTTCCTAACTGGACCTTAACTGATTAACCATCCCTTGAACTCTTACATTTTTCAGTTCCAGAATTTTTCTTTTTTTGAGATAGAGTCTCACTCTGTCACCCAGGCTGGAGTGCAGTGGCACGATCTCAGCTCAGCTCACTGCAACCTCAACCTCCCCAGCTCAAGCAATCCTCCCACCTCAGCCTCCCGAGTAGCTGGGATTACAGGTGCATGCCACCACACCCAGCTAATAGTTTATGCATTTTTTGTAGAGACGTGTTTCATCACATTATGCAAGCTGGTTTCGAACTCCTGAGCTCAAGCAATCTACACACCTCAGCCTCCCAAGTTCCTGGGATTACAGATGTGAACCACCACAACCAGCCGATTTCTATCGCGTTTTTTCTGCTGTTTCTATCTTGTCTCTTCATGCATCCAGTTACCTCTGATCATTTGTGAGATATTGAATTTTAAAATTATTCATAGATATAATTTGAGGCCTTAGGAGGATGTTAGCTTTCTTCAAAGAAGATTTGGAGGCTTTGAGAGTATTAGAATCATCCAAGTTGAAGATTTAAGATTTTCTGGACCCACCAGAATTCTCAAACCTTACCTATAGTCTAGGACAATTGGTTTATGTACAGTTCACCTTTATTAACACAGTGTAGTCCTTTGGGGGTCCTAGCTCTTGGCCCCACCTACTTTATCCTCCAGACCCCAAATTTACTCCCTACATCTTCAAGCTGACAAAAATGAACTCGGCCCTTCAGCTAACTATTGCAGGGTGGCAAATGTACCCATAGGAAAAAATAGCCCTAAGTGCTGGGTTTACTTCTCTGGATTCCTCTCCCCTCCAAGATTTAGCCCAGCAATTTTCACTGTCTTATTTACTTTGATTCTTTTAAGAGGATGTGTTTTATATTTTTAGTTTTCTTCAGTGAAAAGCTGGTCCACCATCACTGAAGCAGAAGTCTTAATTATCTTTTCATAAGTATCTCAAGTTGAAAAGAAAGCAGCAGAGTTTGAGGCAAAAATATAAATGCAAATAATTAAGAGTCTCTTCCTCTAATACTAAAGAAATACGAAAGAGACTCATAGCTTTTTGGTATATAATTTAAAATTTTATTTTATCCAGAGGTCAAATTACATTTACATAAATCGCTAACTCTGTCAAGGTTTAGTTTTCTATTCTGATGTGTATGTATCTGTGAAAGACTTAGATGTAAACATCTAAGAAAGTAATAATAACCAATATGTTTTAAAAATAATTTTAGCAGATAAAAATATCATTACGTTGGAAAAAGTCATTACAGCAAACATTCAAGTTGATCTGATTCAAGCTCTTCTGTAAAGAGTCAGATTTGAAGATGAAAGGCTAAAAGGGCACCAGAAAGCATAAGCAGGAATATATTTTTGCAGAGAAGAGTCAAGGTAAAATATTATTATATCATGATCCCCTCAATCCATCTCAACCATATGGCCAATATTCTCAACTCTATTCTTTTTCATTATTTTAATTTTCACTGAAACTACAGTAAATCAAATGAAGGGGTAATAATGAGCAGTCCCAAATTTTCAAGCCTATTTTCTCAGTTCTGCATACCAGAAGGGTAGCTTCTCCTTGCTATACGTGCTCTTGCCATAGAACAATCTAACTACATTTACCAGTTCTCCAAAAAACAAAAAAAAAAAAATCAACACACTAGAATGAGAGTAAACTGAACATCTCCTCATTAAAGAAACCCCATAAAATAATCAACAGATAGGTATAATTAAATTACAAAGGTACCTGAAAATAAGACAATCAGATTGAACTGACATCATCACAGAGCATTACTGTCAGGAAACACTGCTCAGCATGCCACATTCTCCTCACTTCCCTCCCCCATCAGTTATAATTATATAATGATATCACTATACTTCATAGGTGGCAGCCAAAGGGATTCACTTGGCCTTTCTTCCATGAATCAGCCCCTTATTTTAGCAGCCCAAGTGGCTTCATGTGTACAAATATCCTTTCTGAGATACAAATGTCTACTTACATTTTTATTACAGATTTTAATACAAGTTTTATCTTACAGCTTCTTCTCTCATTAGGTCATGATAAATACGTTTCACCATGTTTTGACAGATTTCATAAGAAATAAAAAATAGTATTTTTATATAATTTCCTCCATCTTGCAAGCCAGGTTCATTCTGTATGAACATTTCTCCTCTTATAAAACAAGAAGTTCAATTTTTCAAATAAGAATTTTAATTGGAATCAAATCTCTAGTCCTAAGGCTAGCAAGTATCATGCTATTCTAGAACACCCTCAAAAAGCAACTATAAATCTTGTTCTACAGAACTTTGCATTTAAACAATTTATGCAATTCCATTAAAAAAAATCAGTGTTATATTTTCCTTAACATTTATTAAAACATTAGACATAAGCTGGATGGGGGAAAATGGCGATCAAATGCTAAAAATATAAATATAAGAAAAGTAAACATGAAAACAAATCTTTTTTTAAAAAAATCATTTAATTACAAGAAAATTAGCCAGAAAATTACATAGTTCCAAACAAATATTGCCTATAAAAACAAGTGTTCATTTACCATCTTTTTAAATTTATCTTTTAAATAATGTCTCATCTACTGAACCTAGACTTTCCTGGCAAACATTAGAATATACAAGTTTTCTTCATGTTTAATATTTCATAAAACAGAACTGGCTTTTGTTCCTGAAGTTAGAATGATGCCTATCATTTTGCTTCAGAGAAACTTTAAAATTGCTCCCTGGTGACTATTTCAGTTAACCACTCCCCAAATCCAATGCAAAAACAACAAAAAACACTGCTATTTTACTAAAAGATTCCTGTCTTCCATTTCATTTTACCAGAGCAAGTACAAATTCGGAGAAAAGCTTCTTAAGTCCTGCAGTTTCAAATTCCTTTTGTAATTCATCCAACGCTGAATACTCTTTGACTTCAAATGCCAGAAACCTGCATTATACAAGAGAAACTCATGAATATGCCTAGATTTGTCAGAGTATAATTATCGATTCAGTTGCTTTTCCATCTGCAATAGTACTAAATTATACCTTTTGTGTTCTGTCTGTACTTTTGTTTCAAACAGTACACTAATCATTTTCTCTTTGCATTTCTTTCCACTTGAGTCCACATCTACTTTGGAGGTTTTCTGAAGAATCAAGTACTCCTAAATAATAAATCAGTACATTAAATACATATCTTACTCTGAATCTCAAAGTCCCAGTTTTAAAGGAGCCATAAACCTGTAGGCTTATTTTCATGCTTAAATACCCCCTTTTTAAATCAAGCAGTAAGAATTTTTATATACTTGTTTTAACATACTTGGCAGAATAATGTAGTGGTGGATACAGGAGTAAAGAACAATATAATCCAACTCCTCAAGTTTAAATCTGGATTGAACTGACTACTAGTTCTTACTCTGGGCTGGTTACTTAAATCCTCTGTGGCTCAGTTGCCTTCTCCAAAAATGGAATTAATAGCAGGATCTACCTCATAGGGAAGTTGTACTGATTAAATGAGATAATACATGCAAAGCACTAGAGGAGTACCTGGATATAGCGCCATGGCACACTTAAGAGCACAAGCCACTGTTCTTACTATTACAAATTCAGCAGCTAAATGACATTACCAGGCACACAGCACTTACCATTCCAAATTGATAGCATCTATAAATATGTACCTATACATCCTCAATCCTAGTATACAATCTTATAAAAATATGAGAAAAATTTATATAAAATGACATTTTAGAGAGAGCTGATAAAAGATCTCCTAAAAAAGTATTATTTCTCTACATTAGCAGGGTTCTAGGAAATATGAATAAATACTTGTTAATTAATTGATGTTTCAATCTGAGTAAGAACATCTGCAAAACAGCTGTGTTTAGCCTAATATTCCTGAGCTGGCTTAAAGAGAAATCTCAGCCTTTTAGGTAAAGATGAGCATGAAAATTAATTTATATTTATTTTTTGTCAGCTACTATTTTACCCAAAAGGATCAAACGTTATAGATATACTACAAATCACTTTAAAACAAGAGGTTCCTCAGTCAGTCCCAATCCAAGATATGCATTAAATCTGAATTACTGTTATATCTATATACTTTAACCCAGCACGAGTCTGGTTAACCAAATGCCAAAGCAGTTTTGTGGTAAGAGCCCATCATGAAAAAACTAAGTCATTATTCTACAAATCTTTAAGATTATAGGCTGTTCACACTAAATTTGTCCTAAATAAATTCAAATGTAATTATTCGTGACCTAACCTATCTGAAAGTATAAAACCTATTAAGTGATTTGTAGCTCTTCTAATATTTAAAATATAAAAAACAGTTTTCCTCATCTTGTCCCACCTAAAACAGGTCAGATGAGTTTAGAATAAGAACTTGAAAAATCTGAAGAGGATGATGATTTTGAAAGCAACTGCTGAGACAAGTCAGGTGGAAAGCAAGTTAGGTAGGAGGTGACAAGTTGACAGCCCTAATGATTCTACTTCTACTAACATGAAATCTCGGTTATAACAGACAAGCTCCTCTTTCCAGGTATTATAGATACCAAATTAAAGTGTCAGAATGTATTTTTAACAGCCAGAAAGTTACAAATCTTGCAGACTATCCACAAATACACACCTTGCTGTGCCTAACTATAGGAAGAAATATTAATATGCACAAACTTTTAGTGCACATTTATAAAATTCAAGCTCATAGCTAATTACAGAAACAAACACTCATGTGCCACAGAGCTTTTAAAATAACCTGTCACTTTATTAAGTGACATGATTTTTAAAATGTAATCTTATTCTTCAAGCTTTGCAAGTTTGTACTTGTAATTAGCAGTCAGACATTCTTTAAAAAGAAAAGGAAGATCCATTAAGATGGTAATAATGAAAGCAGAAACATCTTAATAATTAATCTATCCCATTGTTATAAAACACACTTAAAGACACACCATTTTAAGCAGAAAATAGCCAGATTCATACTCAACATTTAACTTTTTGGCACCTTGAGGTTGTTTCTGTCTCCCTGTAGTAAAATCAGTATTATTTTACCCATGAACATCAGTCTTCCTGTCAGCCTTAAATCTGAAGCCCACTTCTCCACAGTTTTGACATATTTAGTCTTTGCTCTCATGTGATCTAAATGCAAAAGAGTTATCCACAATCCATCATCCACAGTCGTGCTTGTTGAAAAAGTACACTTTTCATAGCCACTGCCAGTTTCTGGTTGGTTGAGGATATGCCTGAGATTCTGCTGAATCCAGAGAACCAGCTCATGAACCATAGGCTCCGACAAAAGGCTCTCTGCTTGCTCAAGTAACTTCTCTTTCACGGTCACACACTGGGCCCTGGTCAACTGTTCAGAGTTAATCGAGATACCAGGTAGACATGAAGGATAATTGACTGGCAAATGGAACACCAATTCCAGAGGTATATCCGCATCCATAAATCCTTCAGCTTTTGTGTGAATTCTGAACACGGTCCCATCTGTCTCTGGAAGGCATCCAAAAATAATCATTAGCTGTACATTACTCAATTTGAATGGAACACTAGCAAGTTCAAACTTTTGTCTCAAATGTCAATTTATTTTTCATGAGAAAACTCTGAGCTATTTTATGAAGGGACACGTAATACTAGGAAAGCTATGATTTACAAATTATTTCCTTCAACCATACACATGTATTCATGTATTCACACACACCAGCACCCAGGACTTAACTGGCATTTACACTTGCTATCACCCCATTTTTATTAAGTTACCAGAAAGGTTTTTCATCAGATAATTTTTTTTCTAGCCAGACTTAGTTGATAATTCTGAAAATCCCTAATAAACTCATATGAGCTTTCAAAGATACAATACCACATATATACAAAATCAGTAATTAATTTAAAAATTATACACTCAATCCAACGAAAGTCATTTTATGAGAAGTCCAAGTCAAAGCAAACAATGGAATCCCCTGTGGTTGTAGGGTCGCAGAGAAACTGATGACTGCATGTGACACAGTAACTGCCTGGAATGTTCTCTTCTTATTTCAAATATATTAGTATCAGTGTAATACGAAGGTGGCAAGATGAACTGAAATTGAGTGGACATCAATTCTGCCTCTTCCAGCTCCTAAGAAGGAAGGGGAAAGCACACATAGGATATCATATGAAATCCTCTGCTCTCTTTCAGATTTGCTCGGCTTCACCCTCTGATGTGTTCCATACCACTTCATGCCACTTTTCAAAAAGATGATAAAACGTCAGGGTGAGTAGAACAGAACTGGGTGCAAATAAATCTCTCTGAAGCTAACTTGCCTCTCTCCACTCCTACTTCCCTCTGCACGTGCCTTTGCTTTATTCCTCTGCATGAGAGAAGCAGTCAAATCTTTCCCATTTTCATACCTGGATTGCTGCTCAACAGCCTCAACAACTGAGACCTGAATGTATCCCCATTTTAAAGAACCTAACAGAACATTAAAATTGTTTCCCAGCCTTCTGATTCCACATATATAAAAGCCATTTCTACAGACATTGATTCATACAGGACCAGACACATCTGTTACAGAGTTTTTCTTTCATACACTCTTCAGTACCAGCTGCAAGGAACGACTATTTTAGGACATCATCTGGAAACACAGACAGTTAACCATTACAAAGACCATATTAAAATGATACAATTTATATGTGTATTTCATAAGAAAAATTTTCCAAATCTAACTTTGTACATTCCTCCAAAACTCATCATGTTTCTCAAAACACTTCTTCCTCTATCTAGTTACTTATTCTTTTTTTTTTTTGAGACACAATCTCACTCTGTCGCCCAGGCTGGAGTGCAGTGGCATGATCTCGGCTCACTGCAACCTCCACCTCCTGGGTTCAAGCAATTCTCCTGCCTCAGCCTCCCGAGTAGCTGGGATTACAGTCATATGCCACCATGCCCAGCTATTTTTGTATTTTTAGTAGAGACAGAGTTTCTCCATGTTAGCCAGGCTGGTCTCAAACTCCTGACCTCGGGTGAACCGCCCGCCTTGGCCTCCCAAAGTGCTGGGATTACAGACATGAGCCACCGCACCCGGACTAACTACTTACCCTTTTAAAAAAAATACTTGATTGTTAAAGTAGGCTGCCTATGTTAAAACAGTACATTTCAATATGTAAAACAGACATTACAAATAGAACTGCAGACAACAAACGACCATTTAGGCTGAATAAACTTTCTAATAATCATCTAGGGAGTTGACATTCTCTCTTCAAGGAGGAGGAGAACTTTTAAAGATCTTCAATCATTCATCATTCAACAAGCATTCACTGAACACCTACTAAGTTCAAGGCACTGTACTAGTCTCTGAGGGAAAATGACAGGTAAGACACAGATCCCATCATATTGACTCAATCCAGTGTTTCAGAACACGAGAGCAGGGATATATCCCAAGTGATCTTCCTTGACTTCTCTTCTACACCTAAACATTTCTTTATTCATAAATATGCGTACATATACATGTACATACAATTTATATAAACATAAATGTCTGTGTTGGTAGATAATTATCCAGGGATCTGGTGTGGGAGTTCAGTCAGGGTGGTGGGAAAAACTGTAGAGGAAAAATTGTAAAGATAGTTATAGGAAATAGTCACAAACCTTCTTGGAAGGCTGCGGGGTGGTGGTGCATAGCTTCAGTAAAAGATTTGGCTGAAAGCAGCCTAATCCTCTTTACCTTGAGTTGATAGCAAAAGAGCAAATAACAAGGGAATGTGGGAGAGCTTACCTAAATAGCTTGTTTACTCATGTGGTCCTAAGACCAACCTTTGATTATCTGTGGGTGCACGACTGCTCTCCCCTGGCGGGGGGTAGGGGGGGTGGCAATGTTAATTACCTTCTAGTGGTGTTTACTCATGACCTTTGTCATTTAATCTGTACTAAATAAATGTGAACTTCGCCAGCTTATTGTGGCCTACACTGCAGATTCAGGAGCAGAACCCCCTTAGCCGCACTGACAAGCAAAATGTCTATGTCAGTGTACGTCTCTCATCCATCACTAGGTCAGTGTCTGCGGGTCAGATGCCCACAATCTGGCATTTCTGAATGCCTTCTGAGCAAAGGGCATCAATATCTTTGTTCAAGGACATTTGCATAACTGACAGCCTTGGAAGCTAGAGTTTCTCCCTCCAGGTCAGAGGGCAGATTTGTTTCCTATGCAATATAAGGTAACATATTCCTTCAGGACAAAGATTGAGCAGGATCACTAGCAGCCCCCTCATAAGACCGGAGGGTTCCTAAGCTCACTGCCCCTCAGCTATAACAGAGACCCACTGAGTGCATAGTATGCACCTCAGCCTACCTCCACATCACCCCCACTGAACTTGGGGGACAAGGAGAATCAATGTGAACATGAAGCTAATGCTGCCTGCTGTGCATTAAGCAGTAACTGTCCAAATCCATCTGGGTTCACTGTCTCCTTACTGGCTGAATCCATGGAAGTGTGTTAGTGACCAAGGAACTGCAGTTGTCATTGCTGCCTAGGAACTGCTGGGCCACTTGATTATACTTTTTTTTTTAATCATCTTGCTCTTTTTCACTGTTTTATCTGAGAAAGAAGTGTCTTCCTCCCTTCCACAGGAAACCCTATCACTGGTCTTGTGCTTGCTTTTTGTTTTTGTTTGCTTTTTGAGATTGAGTCTCACTCTGTCACCCATGCTAGAGTGCAGTAGGATGATCATGGCTCCCTGCAGTGTTGACCTCCTGGGCTCAAACAGTCCTCCCACCTCAGCCTCCTGAGTAGCTGAGATTACAGGCATGTACCATCATGCCTAGCTAATTATTATTATTATTTTTTGTAGAGATGGGGGCCTTGCTATGTTGCCCAGGCTGGTATTGAACTCCTGGCCTCAAGCAATCCTCCCGTATTGGCCTCCCAAAGTGCTCGGATTACAGGTGGTGTGCCACCACACCTGGGCAGTGCTTGCATTTTCTATCCCTCCCTCTAATTATTCCTCTCCTCCACTAAGAAAATATTTATCTTCTCCTTGCTTAAAAAAAAAATTCAATGCTACTAATTCCCTTAAGCTACTGACCTATCATTCTCTATCCTTTCATCTGCAGTCTTCTTAAAATATAATTCTCTCATCCATTTTCCCACAAGCCACTCTCTCCACAACTACTTGTACTGTGGCTTCCGACATACCTTCTCTCTGAAGCTCCTTTCTCAAACATTACCAATGACCTAATTGCCACTGTGCAAGAAAGAGAAAACTCAGGAGGAGTGGGGTGCTCAAATTCTGCACATTTCCACGAACAGCCTGTCTTCAGGACTGGCCCATGGCTGGCTCCTGAGAGCTGAACTAAGAGTCCTAGTAACATTCTGCCTGTTAAGAGTGTGGGTTTTATCAGGAGGTGGAGCTTGCAGTGAGCTGAGATCGCCATCACTGCACTCCAGCCTGGGTGACAGAGTGAGACTCCATCTCAAAAAAAAAAAGAGTGTGGGTTTTATTTTTTATTTATTTTTTTAATTTTTGTATGCCTGAAGTGTTGGACCACACAGTGTCTGATTAAATGATTTAGGCTAACAATGTGATTTATGGTGAATCTTCTTGCTCTAGAGACTGGAGTCTGAGTAGCTGAAATGACTCACACAGGTATTACATGCTGACAAGATTGACTCCCAATTAAAATTCTGACAAGGAGGTTCAAATGAGGTGTCCTGGTTGGGAACACATGTCACATGTTGTCACACATGATTGCTAAGAAAATTAAGCATGTCTGTGTGACTCTACTGGAGGAGACACCTGGATACTTGCTCCCAATTTCTCCTGGACTTCATTCCATGCAACTCTTTTCTTTGCTGATTTTAGTCTGTATTCTTACGCTGCAATAAACTACACCCATGAATATAAGTTTTTCTGGGTCCTCTAAGTGCTTCTGGCAAATCACTGAGTGTGAGGGTGCTTTGGGCACCCCTGACATAGCCACATTCTGTGGCCTTTATCCAGTCCTACCCTTCTATAGCATCTGAACCTGCCGAACCAATCTCAAAATTCTCTCTTCCCTTACCTCCCAGACACCACAGTGTCCTGGTTCTTTTCCTATATCCCTGCTCATCGCTGCACTGTTTTTTCTACTTTTCCTAAACCCCTAAATGGCAGGCATTCTGTAAAGCATAATTCCACAAACTTTCTTCCTCCAGTTACCTAGGCATTTTTTTTCTTTTTGAGACAGAGTCTCGCTCTGTTACCCAGGCTGGAGTGCAGTGGTGTGATCTCGGCTCACTGCAACCTCTGCCTCCTGGGTTCATGCAATTCGCCTGCCTCAGCCTCCCGAGTAGCTGGGATTACAGGCGCCTGCCACCACACCTGGCTCATTTTTGTGTTTTTAGTAGAGACGGGGTTTTACCATGTTGGCCAGGCTGGTCTCAAACTCTTGACCTCAGGTGATCCACCTGCCTCGGCCTCCCAAAGTGCTGGGATTACAGGTGTAAGCCACCACACCTAGCCTAGGCATAAAATCTTAAAGCTGCCTTCAACTCTTTTTTTCCCCTCCTTCTTTCATACTTAGCATTCAACTGCCAAATCCCACAAGTCCTCCAATATTTCTCTCCCTTCCACCCTCCTAATTCAGGCCTTTCTCTGGCTTCTCCAATAGTGGTCTCCTCGCCACCTGCCTCTCCCCACACCAAATTATCCCAATACCACTCTCCCAGACTGAAATGAATTACAAATTCCTCCATGCAACGCCTAGGGCCAGCCTACCACTCTGACTTCCTCTCTCCTCACTCTTTGCTTCAACTACCCATTTTATATCATGTCCTCAGTCTTGGGTGTCCCATCTCTGCCTCTTGCTCCCATTATCTCCAAGAAGGCCCTTAACTTTCTGTCTACTAAAATTTTGTCCAGTTCCACAGTTCCTCCCTAAGTCCCACCTAATGACTTCCATGGTATTTCAAACTTATTTTATGGTATTTTCATGCCCAGAATTATTGTGGTTAAACTAAATTAACATTTTTTCCAGCACTGAAATATCTTGATTTTCTTTTTAAACAACAACCAAAATGGGGGAATACAAAAAACTTTTCAATTTTACAGTCATACAGCTCTTGGAATTGTGCTAGTAGCTTGTAATCATGGATCTCACAGGTGCAGAAACCCCCAGTACCTGTGGTAAATAATGGGCCCAAAGATGTGTACATTCTGTTCCCCAGAAGCTGTGAATACGCTCCCTCACATGACAAGAGCGCCTCTGCAGACATGATTAAGTTAAGGATTTCGAGAGGGGGGTACTATCCTGGATTACCCAGGTGAGCCCTGAATGTAATCACAAGGGTCCTTATGAGGAGGAGGCAGATTTTATTACAAAAGAAGGCAATGTATCCACACTGAAAGCAAGATGCTATGCTGCAAACTTTGAAGAATCCCCTTCTGATCAAAACCCTGAGACCCACAGTGTTCTCCAACCTGTGCCATATAAACACCTACCGGGTCCTCTCTAGTGCAGGGAACCACATGAAAGAAACATGTTGGTAGTCCAGGGGAAAAGTCTTGAAAAGCTATTGAGCCAGCCATGTCAGTCCTTACCAGTTTTCATTTTTCTCTGTGTTATTTTCTGGTCCTAGTCAGCAAACAGAATAGCAATGGGTGAAACTCCTGACTTTCACCTTAGAAAACTGTGACCCTCATACTAGTTACATGTTCGGAAGAAAACTGCCTTAGTTCTTTTAAGAATTGGAAAAGATCAGCATTCTTCCTAATTGGTCTTGGTAAATCCCCCTGCCCACCCACACATACACTGTAGCTGCAAAATAAGATTATACAAAATGATACTGTCATCTCTACAAGAAACTGAAAAGCCCAATAACATACTCCATTCTTCTGGTATTTAATGTGGCAATAAAATCACATACTTTTAAAAACTCATTTTCTCCCAAAAACTCTAGAAGTATGTATTGTACTCTTCCATTTCTCATCTGCTTGACATTGTACAAGCAATTAAACTGGCTCCTTTCTGCCTCAGAATTTTTCATCTAACACATGCACTGTAAGTCTGATTTTTTGTTTTCTTTTTTTGCCATAATAAAAAAGAAAACAAAGTTGCTCCTATCTGCTTTAAGGTTATTAACAGCTTACAAACAGTGATTAGCAGAAAAATAATTATGCTCTAAATCTAATACTAATCTCTGCCCCTCCTTAGCCCCCCAAAACCTTAGTTAATAAGCTTAATTCACAAACTGATCATTCTCAACAAACATCTATGCCCTAGAAAACTTAAGGCTTGCCCCAGAAAACTAAAATCTCCATAAGTCCAAGGCTGTTTTCATGTATTCTAAAGACCCTACCAAAAGAGGTAGGTCTTGCCCTCTGGTTAAAGTTGATACAAATTGACTACTTGTTGTTTCTAACCAAATCATTCTGTCTTATAGTAAGTGTATCATTTTCATACCTAAAACACAAACTGAAATAGGTTTCAAACCTTATGCTTCCTTACAAACATCCGAAAGTAAGCTCCTAACCACATTCCAAACAGAAATTCAAACTAGAGAAACTAAACTTTTAGAACTCCAAATTCACACTAATGCTATTTTTAAGGTTTCATTCTACTTAATAAAATACAACACACAACAGAAACTCTATAAATGCAGTCAAATAACAGAAGACACTTTTAAAAAAAGGTAAAATTTAAGAGAATGGGTTCTTCAGGATTCACTAAGAGCCCATTAAGAAATTATTTACATACCATATACATCTGACCTTCCCTACACTTGTATTTTTTTTTTCTTTGCAATTGTTATATATCCTCAACATACAACTTTGAAGAAAACCACAAAGAAACCTCCAGCACCCTCTCATACTTGGTAAGACAAGACTGTCTCCTCTTGCTCCCAGGCAGCTCCCAGGCAAGCATACACCAGTGCTTGTTTTATGCTTCAGTTGGATTTTTACACAAGTTTCAATGTAGCTTCAGAAGAAAAAAAAACTAAAAAAAATGAAGCTAAAAGTAACAATCTCATCGGTTTTATAGAAGTCAGCTCAATACTGACAATCAGCAGAAAACAGAGCTGAGCAGATTTAGAGGAGTCAATGTGTGACAGTCATGATTCATTTTATAAGAGGGCCCAAACTAATTTGAACATTAGTGTTGATAAAATACAAAAATTCACTCTGCAGCTTCCGTGAAAACCTATTACATGATATTGGGTTCTCCCATCTTACAACTTTTTTATCTGTAAGATTCTTTCCAGAAGCACAACTCCCACATATAATGAACATTGACTATGGCCACATAATCTGTGTCACTCAATTTCCTCATCAGGAAAATGGTGATGCAATACCAGTCTCACGCCTCTCATAGATCCACACATACATGCACAAACACTCCCCTTTGGGATTGTTCTGAACATAAGTTGGCTCACACTCATGTCTTTTCTCTGGGTGCTTATTATCGCTCTCTCTGGACAAGTATTTCCTTGCTTTCCAAGAACTATTTTCCTGGTGCAACAGCCCCATCTCTCTATTAAGGAGCATGATGCAGTGCAAAGGCCCATACACCTGGAGCCTGGTGGTTATTTAACCAGTCTGAGTATCAGTTATCTTCTCTGTGAAGTAAGACCAATAGTACCCCTCATCAAGTAAGATGCATTTAAAGTATCACGTACATGGCAGGTCACCCCATCAAATCTGGCACCTGGACTGACTACAATGCATACAAAAAACAGAATATCCCTAATGTGGTCTATCCACAGCCCTCCCTTGTAGATGGGAGTGTAGGGACTTACTTAATTTGCACCCCTAAGATGGTTATGCCTCTTACTAGAAGCTTACTATAACCATTGTAAAGAGATCAAAAGGCAGATAAAATCCCCTGAAATTCTCAGCATAAAATTAATCCAGCTAAATGGAATCCAATTATTTAGCTTCTTCAATCTTACGGCCTTAATAGTTGATCCTTGGGTTAGCAGTCTGAGTCTTGCTGGGTTATCTTGTTACCAGGAATGCAATTCCTCTGCAACATTCTCCTGATTCCAGCGGCAAAAGGGAGAACCTTATTTGGGGGAGGCCAGAAAAGAACTGGTGTTTAGTGTGTTCTGGTATCAAGTGTGTATCCTCCAACCCAAACTGACAGTGACGGTGAGTGGTAGCCAGCAGTCTGCTGCATGTTTACTGTTGTCTGTTAAAGAAGTCCTTACTTTGTAAAAAGATGTTACAAAAATCATGGGGAAAAAAAAAAAAAAAGGCCTTACCTTACCCTTAATTCCCAGTTGTGAACATCAAACATCCCCATTTCAATCACTGAATTATTCTACCTCTCAGCAACAAAATGTCCTAAGTTGCTACACTGAATTCTTTTATAATTCAATTACTTATTGATGCCAGAACACTGAATTAAATTAATTAGGAGGCATGGCTTGAAAGTCATGCTCAATTTAACAGCAGATAAAGGGTCCACAGTGTTCTCAAGATTAAGAAACTGTTTTCTTTCTATGCTTACATTTTTGGGTTTTCTCTGACCCTTCAGCAGTGTTTTATGCTCAGCTGTGTACTAATGACCCAGACCATTACCAGTTCTTTAAGGTGTGATGGGAAACTGCAGGTTCATTTTTCCAGGATATTCCCAACTGAGCCATAATAAAGGAATTTAGGAAATCTGATGATCTATTCAAATAGCTGCCTCAGGCAGAAGTAATTATCAATAAAGAGAACAGTGAAGACAGAGAGGGAGATGGTGAAGAATTATCCAATCAGAAGAGGGATGATAAGAAAACACTAAAAGTGAGTAAATCCCTTCATATGGATTTTAAACAATTGTTTCAAAAGATACAAGTCAGGCTGGGCACTAAAAAGAAAGCAACTCCATTACACTAATAGGTGCATAGTGCCTGGAACATAACAGTGCCCAATGAGTGGATGAATGCAAGAAGGAATAAATGGAAGTCAGTCCCTGTCCTTCAGTGAATAACACACCCGATGGATATCATGAAGGATCTTAATCTTAAATGGTTTTCTCACAACATCCAGCCCATTTTTAGACTTTTTTTTTTTTTTTCTGAGACAGAGTTTCATTCTTGTCACCCAGGCTGCAGTGCAATGGTGAGATCTTGGCTCACTGCAACCTCCGCCTCCCAGGTTCAAGTGATTCTCCTGCCTCAGCCTCCCAAGTAGCAAGGATTACAGGCACGTGCCACCATGCCCAGCTAATTTTTGTATTTTTAGTAGAGATGGGGTTTCGCCATGTTGGCCAAGCTGGTCTCGAACTCTTGACCTCAGGTGATCCACCCGCCTCGGCCTCCCAAAGTGCTGGGATTACAGGCGTGAGCCACTGCGCCAGGCCTAGACTACCTTCTTAAAGGTTAACCAATTTATGGTCAGAAAGCCAATTTTAATGGTAGCTACAATATAACATTAGAACGATAAATCTCATGCCCCAAACATGTACATAATGTATCTGAAAGCTAAGTGAAAACTGAATCACTTTCTCATACATGGCAGTGTTTTGTTTTTTGTTTTTTTAACTCAATAGAAGCCACATACAGGGACAGTAAGTTTCACCTACCATCAAAAAATAGTCAAAAGAACCTCTCTACACTGTAAGCTCCTAGAGGCCATGGGTAGCGGTGTCTCTGAAACCCTGACAAAGTCTGCAGGCAGCAGGGATTCAATAAATGTGGGCTAAATGACTAATAAAGCCCTCAAGAGCTTGTTTAAAAAAAAGTATCAGAAGGCCAGGCACCTTGGCTCACGCCTGTAATCCCAGCACCTTGGGAGGCCGAGACGCGCGGATCACGAGGTCAGGACATTGAGACCAGCCTGGCCAACATGGTGAAACCCCGTCTCTACTAAAAATACAAAAAATTAGCCAGTCATGGTGGCAGGCGCCTGTAGTGCCAGCTACTCGAGAGGCTGAGGCAGGAGAATGGTGTGAACCCAGGAGGCGGAGCTTGCAGTGAGCCGAAATCGCGACACTGCACTCCAGCCTGGGGGACAGAACGAGACTCTGTCTCAAAAAAAAAAAAAAAAAAATAGGCCGGGCGCAGTGGCTCACGCCTGTAATCCCAACACTTTCGGAGGCCGAGGCGGGCGGACCACGAGGTCAGGAGATCGAGACCATCCTGGCTAACAAGGTGAAACCCGGTCTCTACTAAAAAAAATATATAAAAAATTAGCCAGGCGTGGTGGCGGGCGCCTGTAGTCCCAGCTACTCGGGAGGCTGAGGCAGGAGAATGGCGTGAACCCCAGAGGCGGAGGTTGCAGTGAGCCGAGATCGCGCCACTGCACTCCAGCCTAGGCGACGAAGTGAGACTCCGTCTTAAAAAAATTAAAAATAAATAAAATAAAATGAATAAAAATCAGCCAGGCATGGTGGCACGCGCCTGTGATCCCAGCTACTCGGGAGGCGCAGGCTGTAGTGAGTCGAGATGGATCCACTGCACTCCAGCCAGGGCAACAGAGCGAGACTCCACCTAAAAAAAAAAAAAAGTATCAGAAAAGCAATCAACTTGGAAATAGAATGCAAATAAAGTTGAGGCTGAGCACTGGATAAATTAAAAAGTTCAGTTAACAAACATTTACCAACTACCTACCATGTGCCTGGCCGGCACTGTTCCAGGTGCCTGGAGTTATTACCAAACAGACCCTGCCCTCCTGCAACTTCAGACGTACAAATACCCGTGTAGAGTTAAAACCGGGGAGTGCTCTCGGGGTGCCCAGGGCATAGTGCTTAGGAAGGACACAGAACAACGAGGGGGCGTCAGCACAGGCTTCTTTATAGGGTGAGATCTGAGGGGTGGAAGGCTAGGGGAGGGCCTGGGGACGCGCACGCAGGGGCCCCTGGCTCCAGTAGCGGGACGGGCGGCAGAGGCCCCAGTGGGCCGCGCCGCTCTCTTAGTGTTTCTGGGGTCGCCTCACACTCCCGCCCGCTGCGACACCACTCCGGCCTCCGGGGCGTGTCATTCCATCATTCAACTAACCCGGTCCCCATACGTGGGCCCAGGCGGGGTGCCCAGGCTCCGCGGTGGGGAGAAGACGCAAAGCGAACGCGGGTGGCCCCTGAGGGCGCCCTGTCCCTCCCGCGCGGGGGTAGTCACCTGAGCGGCTCAGCACCTCCCACTCGTGGGGCCCGCAGAAAATCGCGGCCAGGGCCGAGAGCTCCTCTTGCACGGGCTCCGCCATGGCTGTGGGCCCCGCCGCCTCAGCGCTTCCCCTTCCGCTGCCGCCGCCGCCTCCACCGGCCAGGAGCAGCACTGCCCGCGGCCACCCGGGGGCGCCCCGCGCCTCCGCAGCCGGGCGGGACGGGGGCGGGACGAGACGGAGCTGGGGCGGAACGAAACGGGATGTGGGCGAGGCGAGTCGGGGCGACGGCCAGGGTAGACTGGGCGGGCGGGGCCCTTAGAAGTTCCGCCCAGAAGCTCCTGCTCAGTAACTACAGACGCGAAGCTCAGCCTCTCGGTTTGGGGATTTTCTTGGAGGCCGAGGCCCCGCGCCTCTGTCTGCACCCAAGGCGACCGCCCAGCTTACCCCCGGCTCTTCTGAGCACAGGGAGGCCTCCCAGCAAAGCCTGAAACCCTCTAAGTTTAGCTGCAGGCTTCGAACCCCGACCGTCCCCGCCGAGCCTTGGGCTGCTGAGGTGGGGATGAACTGGGCGAAAGACACTTGGGAGTTAGGAAGAAACAAACAAGCAGGGAAGTGACCGGGAGACAAGGTGAGACTTTGCCCGGCTTAGGTTTGAACTGAGTGTTGGAGATAACCACAGTTAACAAAATAAAATTCTTCGCCCCCGTGGAGCTGTTAGCAACCCTGGGAGGCCCGGGTTAGTAACAACCTCCAGGATACCCTCCGAACTGGTACTGGCGCCGGGACTCTAGACAAGGTCCAGATTCCCGGGCCCTTCCCCTTACGGGTGCAAAAAGGGAGGGTCAGGACCTGCCAGTCCTGGCTTCAGGATGTTGACTGGACGGACCTGGACTCATGGGAACTGTGCGCCAAAGTCCTGGGAGCAAAGTGTCATAACGCTCCTCGTTTGTCTCCTGCCTTCACAGGAGACAGCCCTGCTGCTAGCGGCCAGTGGGAATCCTTGGCCGTTGCGGGTATGATCCAAGAGTGTAAACGCTAGCTTTTCAGTGTTTTCGATTACGTGATATTCGATGCATACAATACAATGTGACTCTTGAAGCTTAATAATAAAATTATCATTCTTGAGCCCAGCACCTAAATTTTAAAATGTGAGCAATACCAATAGGGTAACAGAATAAGCAATCCATTCTGTTTTGATTATAGTGAACAAGATTACAATACTTATCTGCAGTTAGGTCTGTCTCTCGGATGTTTGCCTGGTCTTTTTGCTTTTCAAATAACAGTTTAAAATTTGGCAGCCCCCAAAAGCAGCTGGTCTTGCTCATGGAGTTCTCACAACTTTTGTTTGTATGAGAAATCATATTTCATGAGATAAATCTGGGAATTTAGCTTGTTACGCAGTGACTCCAGTCACTGACCTACAGAAGTCAGAACAAAATTGGCTGATTTTAAAACCCTGCATCCATTCACCATTACCATTCCTGCTGTTGGTAAAACAGGAATCTGATAAAGGAAAACATACTGGCTTCCCGGAACAGAAAGGAAACCTAACAACATGGACTGCAGGGAAAATGCTTTTCAGAAGATGCCATGGGATTTCAGTGACCCCGAGTAATTAGGAGCACATAATTGGGAAGATGAAGGCTTATTTAAACTCAGTTATCTCTGATATGGCCAATTGGCTTAAAGAAAAAAAAAAAACTCCTTTGTTTCCAAAATAACAGACGTTCCAGCAGTTCAGTAGGTTCATAATTAACTGCTAAAGAGATTGAACAAAAGAATACATTTTTAATTTAAAATATTACTAAGTTATTTTAATTCGAAATCCAGTGTTACTAATAAAAGTCAAACAATTTGGTTTTTGACTTATTTATTGAAAATAATCTATAAAATAGGCTGGGCTCAGTGGCTCATGCCTGTAATCCCAGCACTTTGGGAGGACGAGGCTGGTGGATCACCTGAGGTCAGGAGTTCGGGACCAGTCTGACCAACATGGTGAAACGCTGTCTCTACTAAAAATACAAAATTTAGCTAGGCGTGGTGGCAAGCACCTATCATCCCAGCTACTCAGGAGGCTGAGGCAGGAGAATCACTTGAACCAGGGAGGCAGAGGTTGCAGTGAGCCGAGATCGCGCCTTTGCACCACTCCAGCCTAGGCGACCAAGTGAGACTCTGTCTCAAGAGCAAAAAAAAAAAAAATCTATAAAATATTCAAATAGTTTTTACTTATTTTTAATTTTCCAAATTCACTATAAGTGAGATGAGTGAAATAACATGAAGAGCAAAATTACAGCTGTAGGAAGGATTAGGAGGCAGTTGCTGAAGCCCACTGTCAGCAAGAGGTCCGTGAAAATTGATTAAAGAGTACATCAATCTATTATTTAAAATTTTCTTGTCAATAGGTTTCTTCTTTGCTCTTCCTTTCTCAGTTGACTTCTTAACCTGCTTTTCATACCTCATTTAGCATGTTTAAATAAAAAAGAAGTCAATGTGAATGTCTTTTAAATTGACACTATCCTAAGGCACTGAAGTCCCATGAATAAGTTTCTGCACTCTGACATTTGGAAATAATCATCTCAGAGACTGCATAATGTCAGCTTGATATTTCTCGCACTGTGAAAATATCAGCTACATGTCAGATCTCTAAAGTCTACCTTAATGTAATAAGTTTCCTCGTATTCACAGACTACTGAAAATTCAAAATATTTAAATGTAGGATGAATGTCTACAGTTAGAGCATTGTCTACCTCCATCTCTATCTCTCCCTTCTCACCCTTGCATACACAAAGGTGTATAATTTGCTAGAACAATTATTATTTTTACAAGTATTATTTTTACAAGCAAATTTTCTAAATAGTTGCTTCCCCAAGACCATAAGGGGAAAAGGTTTAAAACCTTTCACCTTCAGTTAAAACCAATAACCCAGAAGATAGTTCTTTTCATTTTGGGGGGAAACAGTTCTACTCACTTTCTCATGAGTAGTATGTAGACTTACTCAACTCTTAAGTTTGAAATATTAAGTCAAAACTCACATGAGCATAGAAATGAGAATGCACAATTTCAAGAGTATTAGGAGAGTTAAGTGTTATGTCGAAAAAAGGTAAGGATTCTAATACTGGAGTGGAGTGTGATAAGAAAAAATATCAAATCAAAACTGAGAAAGGTAAAAGTACTTTCATGAACCACCAAAACAACCAAAAGAGGACTTAAATGCCAACTTCCTAAATAAATCTGAACTCCAAGAAACTGTGCTACTGGTTCTGTCTAAAGAGTTTCTGCATTCGCATACTCATTTCACAAAATGTTCTTAGACACTCACTGATTGTTGGCCGGGCTCTGCAGGCTGAGTGTGGAGAGGTGGAGAGTTAGAGATGAAAACAAGTCCATGTTTCCAGTGACTACAGCCTTTGGTCTAGACAAGTAAACACAATATGAAACAATTACAAATTCTTTCACCAAGCTGAGCATACAAGAATTATCACATTTCCTTAGTGGTATAAAGTTCAATATTATGATGTAGGTTAAAGTAACAGAGTAGGAGTAGCATATACCTCCCACAATTTCCCAGGGGAGAAATAATTTGGAAATGCTCAGGAACACAGCTCTCCAAAAGTACACAAAATCTGGGATGTTAACCAGTCATAGTTGTTTTGTTTTGTTACAGTATACAGATCTTAAATTTATTTTTCATAATGATAAAAGCAAATAAAATCTATGAGAATTTGCCACTGGCTCTGTGATTATACCCTTGTGTGGAAAGATCTGCCTCCATCATGTCCAAGTAATCTGCACTCCCTCCAAAATATTGGCTGCACTCTGCCATGCTTGATTTCTGTGCATGAATGGTATCAAGACAGTTCCAGCTTGCTTTATGGGAACCCATCCATATGGCCCAAATCCACCAATATAAAAGCTCAATGCCTTCTCAATGTTATAAAAACAAGTCACTGGTATCATTGGGGCTTTTGAGTTTTTCTAGTTAAAATAGTATCCAATATTTAATTTTGGTGACTACTATAAATGGATTCTTCTTATTCATTATATTTTCCCACTGTATTACTAGTGTAGCCAGTTTTTATTATCTAAAAGAGGGTTGAGGATTGTGTGACTTAAATATCCTTTTCTCCAAACTCATAAAGGGACTATCCATGAGTAAACTCTGCCATTTTAGCAAAAATGATTGAAAATGGAAAGATAGATGTATATCAAGGAACCACAGGTAAAACTGGGAAAATTAGACCTGGATTTCCTTTTTAAAAATTACAGTGGAAGGGGAGAAGAAGGTAGGAAAGGAAAGAGAAAGAGAAAAAAAAAGAGGTAGGAGGAAGAGGGGAAGGGGGAAAAGGAGGAGAAATAGGGAAAGAAAAGGCTGATTTTTATGAGGCAAAAGAAGTCATGAGTTAGGAATTTGTCTTTATGTCAGGAAAAAGTAAAAAAGATTGACTTGCCTGCTTCTTAAATAAAGAAGTCTGAAACTTGATTCAATAACAATATGAGGTCTGAAATTTGATTCAAAATAATACAGGAGTGGGGAAGAGGCTATAGTGTGAGTGGGGCGGAAGCTGATCATAGGTTAATGATTGGTGGGGTGGAGTGATGGGTACATGAAGATTCAGTATTTCTTTCCCTCTACATTTGTGTATTTCATATTCTTTTTAATAAATGTTAATTTTTAAAATGTGTTCAGTAGACAATACATCAGGATATTTGAGTTTTGCATAATGCTCAATTAAGGGAAAAAGGACAAAAATAAAGCAGGAAAATAGGGAAGAAAAAGGAAAACTGGGGCCAAATAGAGTGAATAGAGTTGGTGGATGATATTAAGAGACAGAAGATGACAGGTTCTAAAGTGATGTGTTTAACAGATGTATGATTTAGGATTAGTTCAGGTGAAAAAAAGCACAAAGCCTAACAGTGCAGTGGCTTTAACAAGATACAACTGGTTTTCTCTTAAACGTTCAAGTCTGGAGGTAGACAGAGCTTTGGTGCTCCCCAATGTCAGGATACAAGTTCCATCTATTTTGTGGCTCTGCTCTGCACAGACTTGATTCCTATGATCATGCTGTGGTTCAGGGTGGCTTTTGGAGCTCCAGCCACCAGTCAGAAGAATGGGATTCAGTCCAATTTCATTGGCTAGGACTCAGTCCCCATGACTGCTGCCAGTTAAAAGGGAGCTTGAAAATGTTGGTTTTAATCTGAGAGGCCCTGTACTCATTAAGATGAGTTTGGGTCAGATGGATAGCTTGCAAATATTTCTTTTCCCATTCTGTAGGTTGCCTCTTCACTCTCTTGATTGCTTCCTTTGCTGTGCAGAAGCTTTTTAGTTTGATGTAATCCCATTTGTCTATTGTTTATGTTGCCTCTGCTTTTGAGGTCTTACCCAAAAAATCTTTGCCTAGACCAATGTCCTGATGCATTTCCCGTATATTTGCTTCTAGTAGTTTCATAGTTTCTGGTCTTAAATTTAAGTCTTTAATCTATTTTGAATTGATTTTTGTATATGGTGAAAGATAGGGATCTAGTTTGTCTCCACTAGAATTTAAACTTCCAGTAAGCTTCCAGGGGCCTTATCATGCTTGTTCACCTCTGTATCTTCCACACCTAAAACAGTGCCTGGCAAATTAGGAATTCAATACATATTTATTGATACAAATAAACTCATCATAAAGTTCATAAATTCTTGATAAAATAACTTAGACTTATCAAGCACCTACTATATGCTAGTCATTTTGTAAAATTTCAGGCGTTTTTGTGAGTGAATGAGACATAGTCACTGCCCTCCAGGCACTTGGAATCTAATCCCAGAGGGGCACCAGCATTTCCTGGGATGAAGTGATGAAGGTCCTGCCAAAGAAGTAAAAAACCATTGGAGAAGGCCTAGGATGCCTGGTTTGGTCATTGTGATAGAGGTTCCCTATCATAGGGTAAGCGGGCGAGGAAGAAAGCCTAAGGAAATGTGGCTGGAAAGGTAGATCTCTGCCTTTATTCTTCAACGAGCATTTATTGAGCACCTTACTATGTGCCAATATAGTAAGTATTGCACCAGGTCCCAGGGAAACTGGTTTGCAACAGGAATCTCTTAGAAGTTGTAGTATAGTGGGAGAGACAGGTCTTAAAAGATCATACATGGCCGGGCGCAATGGCTCACGCCTGTAATCCCAGCACTTTGGGAGGCCGAGATGGGAGGATCACGAGGTCAGGAGACCAAGACCATCCTGGCTAACACGGGGAAACCCCGTCTCTACTAAAAAAACACAAAAAAATTAGCCAGGCGTGGTGGTGGGCGCCTGTAGTCCCAGCTACTTGGGAGGCTGAGGCAGGAGAATGGCGTGAACCCAGGAGGCGGAGCTTGCAGTGAGCCGAGATCGCGACACTGCACTCCAGCCTGGGGCGGCAGAGCGAGACTCCGTCTCAAAAAAAAATAAAAAAATAATACATGTGGTCATCTGCAGCCTGTTGAAATCAGGGGAGTAGATGATTGCCGGTCTGAATCTCAAGAATTTCACAATGACGGTGATGTACTTCCTGGCAATGAAACAAAGAAGTACTCTTTTGCTCGTGTTTCTAACACAATCTGGATCAAAACAATAACCCCTTTGTGGGAATGTTTCTGCATTTCCCTGTTGTTTTTCACTTTTTAACATTATTTCCTTCTGTTTTTAGTGGGGAAAAAAAGTCAATAGAAAAAATCTCCCTTGTAGCACAATTGCCACCTGCTAATACCACACTGGCTTTTGTTTCTGTCTGACTGCCTCTCTTTCTCTCTCTCTCTCTGTCTCTGTGTGTGTGTTTCTGTCTCTCTGCCTTAGTGATATAAAAGCTATCTAAGAATAAAAGGCTAGGCTATAATACTTTGTCATTTGTTGTTTTAGGTAAAATCCTTGTATATTTACGTGATTCTCATTGCTGTTCAAAACATTAGCCAGAAATTTTTTCACTGATAGCTTCATTAGTTTCAAAATGAACATTATACTTCCAGATGAAACACAGCCAGAGCTTCTACTCTTGGGATCATATTACCACATACTTTGTCATTGCCTCTTTCCCCTTTTTCCTAAGATAATTCCTTACTTCTCCCCCTGGTGAACTCTTATTCCTTCTTCAGGTCTGAATCCCACTCATCCTATACTTCCCCATCACTTATCATAGGGAACTGTATTTGCTTATATGTCTATAATCCCAGTAGATTAGATTTTCATGAGATGAGGGTGCATTTCTATGTCATCTTTGGTTGTATCTCCAACTCTTAGCACAGGGCCTGGCATATAAAAGGCATTCAATATTTGTGGAATGAGTCAAGAATGAATTAATGCATGGTTATAGCGTATAAGTAAATAGGTTATGGTTCACTTTTCTTATTACCTCCACTCTTATTTCTACCAGATTTTATCATACCTTGAACATGTTGACACACATCAGTGTTAAGCAGGCAGATTAATACTGATGTCTTTACTTGATTCACATTGAGAGTAGTGAAGAAAATACAAATGGGCCAATACAACAATGGATTAATCCTAACGAAGCCCCACAGCTTCATATAGGGAGCTGAAAAGAGGAGTGCATATCACCTTTACAGTAACTTTTCACATTTGACTAATAGTTGCTCACAGTTACCACCTCACTTGATTGTATTATGCGCAAATAAAAATGGCTTTTAAAGTAATTTAAAGCTACTATGCAATATAAAGTTTTGACATTACTGGGTTGAGTCTGGAAGTCATGTGGTAGCTAAATCTATATAGTGTTTATGTCCCAAACTGTAATGAGATACCCCATGGTACCTGATCCAGGCTAGCTAGAAATCTATCCTATTTCCACCTGAATAAGTGAGTAGGGTATAATGTTCTGTTACTATACAAGTTACTACTAATTATTTTTAAAATAACTAAGTCACTCAAGGCAAGTGATGTATAACAATATAACCACAGTAATTAAAATTAAGAAGAGGCAGTTAGATATCTTAGTCTGTAAGTCATGATGTCTTAAGAAGTTTCTTTTTCTTTTTTTATTTTTCTGATGCTTCTCCTTTTATTTTTCTGATGCTTCAATATGTTGTTGACCATGGCTTAAAATAACAGACCAGATTATGTTGAAGGGGGCAGGGGATTCACTGGAAAGGGACCCAAGGGAACTTTTTATTGTTGATTAAAATGCTCTGTTTCTTAATTGGGGTAGTAGTTACATGAGTTTAAGCCATTTAACTGTATCTTTAAGAGCTGTGCATTTTATTTTATGTAAATCTCAATTTTTAGAAGTATTGGGGGAAAATAGAAAGGTAAGCAAGTTCATAATATTTTCATAAGATTCCTGTTTTTTTCTGAATTTGAGCTGAATATGCTCTCAGCTTAAAAATTGAAGGGAATTTATTCTTTTAAAAAATATGTAAGCAGCCAGGCGCGGTGGCTCACGCCTGTAATCCCAGCACTTTGGGAGGCAGAGGCGGGTGGATCACGAGGTCAGGAGATCGAGACCATCCTGGCTAACACAGTGAAACCCCGTCTCTACTAAAAATACAAAAAATTAGCCGGGCGTGGTGGCGGGCGCCTGTAGTCCCAGCTACTCGGGAGGCTGAGGCAGGAGAATGGCCTGAACCCAGGAGGCAGGGCTTGCAGTGAGCCGAGATTGTGCCACTGCACTCCAGCCTGGGCGACAGAGCGAGACTCCGTCTCAAAAAAAAAAAAAAAAAAAAAAAAAAAAATATGTAAGCTTTGCTACTGCTTGATTTTTATGTTATAACAACAAATCTTGGCAAGAAAAAATACAGGTTTCAAGTGTCTTCAAATGGCACCAATCTGTCTCTGTGAATGAAATGCTAATGGAACTGAAGAAAACCAAATCTTCACTTAGGGAAAATTGTTTTTAGCCTAAAAGCTCTGCCTACAATTGTCTGTTAATACTAACCAAAAGGAAAAAAAATGATTGATTCAAATATACCTCATTTTACACAGACTGAGTAGTTACTCAAATTTTTTTTTTTTTTTTTTTTTTTTATACCAAGTCTTGCTGTCACAAGGCTGGAGTGCAGTGGCGCGATCTCAGCTCACTGCAACCTCCACCTCCTGGGTTCAAGCGATTCTCTTGCCTTAGCCTCCTGAGTAGCTGGGACTACAGGCATGAGCCACCACGCCTGGCTAATTTTTTGTATTTTTAGTAGAGACAGGGTTTCACCATGTTGCCCAGGCTGGTCTTGAACTCCTGACCTCAAGTGATCCACTCACATCAGCCTTCCAAAGTGCTGGGATTAGAGACATGAGCCACTGCAGCCAGCCATTATTCAAATAATTTTTAATGCATTAAACAAACTCACTATTTCAAATAATTTTATAATTATATTTATTTTTGACAAAGTGAGGTACCTGTAGTGATATGGGCAGTCTAGTATTCTTTATATATCACTTTTGATTTTATTATTATTATTTGTAGAAACAGGGTCTTGCTGTGGTGTCCAGGCTGTTCTCAAACTCCTGGCCTCAAATGATCCTTCTGCCTCAGCATCCCAAAGTGCTGGGATTACAGGTGTTAGCCACCATGCCCAGACTGTATATCACTTTTTAGATGCATTTTTTATATATATTTTAACATCTCTGAAATCAAGAAGCTCCATACCATCAATGGCATCTCGCCTTGGCATTAGCCAGGCAGCAGATAAGATGGCTTGTACATGCATTATTTTGTCATTTCCTTGATGACTTGATTTCTGAGATCATGAAATCTTATAGAATGGCAGAGTGACTATTAACATCTTGGAGAGAAGTCCTGGAGGTATGGTGGAGTTTTGGGGGGGATTGTTTGTTTGTTTGTTTGTTTCTTAAGAAATGCAGTTTCACCAATGCTGTCAAAGAAACAAAGGATAATACATATGGAAGAATACAGACACCAATGCCTCAGAGTTGAAATGTGGTTCACAGACATAGAATGTTAACAAGTTTTGGGAATACTTTAGCCAAGTTTTGACTGATATGTTCCTTTCTATGTATGAATAATAGTGATATTTGATCATATACATCTAATTAAATCTAAAAGAGCTTTTTCAAGAAGTATAAAATAAAAATTTCAAATGGTAAATAACCCAGAGTATAATTGGCAGCTATTTTCTTTTGTAGAACTACATAAAATAGTGGTCCATCTCACAATTGATGGCATCTTAGGTTCTATGAAAACTGATCTTTGTCAGTTGGCTTTGTGTCTGTTGGCTTTTCAGCCAGGGTTATGGTGGAAAAGTAGGGACGAAAGACCTATAATCAAATAATATCTTAAATGTATAACAATAACTACCATTTATTGAGTAGCTACTATAGGCCAACAGTTATGCTAATTGTATTATGTACATTATTGCATGTTATTCTTCCCAAAAACCCTGAAAGGCAGTTATTATTGAACTTTTATTCCTTCAGAGACATCAAATAACATGTCCAAGGTAAAATTGCAAAGCAGAATTTGAACCTAGTTTTGAGTGACCCCCCCGCCAAAAGCTCTCAATTTCTGTACAGTAACTACCCTCACCCCACTCCCAACATCCCTAGGAATTCAAAGTAAAAGCTTAAAGAAGGTGCTGAGAGCTAGAAAGAGACAGAGAGAATGAGAATCCCAGCAACATTCAGTCACTGTTTAGGTTGTTCTCAAAGCCAGCTTTATCCTTGATTTGGTGGTGCAGCTCTTTCTTCAATTATGCTCTTTATTAGAATCCTAATATCAAAGCATCCTCTTTTTTTGCCTTAGCTAGTTCTATTTGGGATTTTATTCCTTGCAACCAAAAGCATACCATTGTAATCATTCACAGTTTTAATACATTTATACATTTTACTAGTAATAATAAAATATTACTTTTCACACACCTCTAACAGCCAGATTTGAGCCCTGCTGTCTCACTTCTTTAAAAGTGCAATGAATGAAGCTGGCTGTTTCAGTTACAAGACTGTGGCTCTGGAAGCATCTGATTCTCTGTAGGATTAAACTATGCCCTGATCAGCACTGGGTAAGAAGCAGTAAAATAAGCACAAAGAACTTAGACCATGAGTCAGCTCAGTTTTCCTGAGCAGCTCTGTTTTAGTGCAAGTTGCTTAACTTTGATGAAACTCAGTTTCCTCCACTGTAAAAAGATGCAAATTACATGATGATTTCTGAGAACCTTTCTGGTTTTTAAAATTCTTTCCTCTTGCACAGATTAAAGTCATCCAGACATTGCATGGGTTACATGTGAGTATATCCAGTGGATTTCATGGCCCATTTCACTCCCAGCTTCTTTGATCATATGTATTTTCTTCTTAATAGAATTCAGATTCAGTATTATCAAGTGATACGCTTAACAAAGTTAAGTGAAGACAATATCATCTTGCTCAGTAGTGAGAATTTCTAAGAACTATGAAATACCTATGGGTGAAATAAAAGAATAAAGTGATATTATAAACCTTATCTCCAGGAACTACCTCATGGTAGTTTTTATACTATAAGACTTGTGACTGGGGAAAGGAAAAATCACTAAGTTCTGAAATGGTACAGAGAGTTCCATTCTCCCTGCAGTTGAAGTCAGGTCTTCAAAGCTAGACAATGAGAAGGAAACGGAAATGTTCTTGTTTTTCCTTATGGACTATTGATTTTGTTTATTTTTTTCTTTTTTGAGACAGAGTCTTGTTCTGTTGCCCAGGCTGGAGTGCAGTGGCACAATCTAGGCTCACTGCAACCTTAGACTTCCGGGTTCAAGCGAGTCTCATCTCTCAGCCACCTGAGTAGCTGGGATTACAGGAGTACACCAAGATGCCCAACTAATTTTTGTGTTTTTTGTAGAGACAGGGTTTCGCCATGTTGGCCAGGCTGGCCTCGTATTCCTGGCCTCAAGTGATCCACCTGCCTCAGCCTCCCAAAGTGCTGGGATTACAGGTGTGAGCCATGGCACCTAGCTTGATTTTAACTTTTATTACCAAAATCAAATGGGTGATTGCTTTTGTCACCAAAATAATGACCTTTTAAAAGCCCACCTTAATAAGTAACTTGCAATTACAAAAAAAGTTTGTGTACTCAATCTTAGCCAGTTGATACAATTTTACAAATCAAAAACTAAACTCCTTAGCCAAAATATTGACTTGGAAAAACAAAGCATAGGATGCAATTTGGAAATTATTATATTATTATTTCTCTCAAAAGCACAAATCATTTTTTTCCAACAAAAGTAGAATTGATTCAATAAAGAGCATTAAAGTTATAATGTATTTGAGGGGATGCGACTCAATATATTTTTATATTTAATGGTGTCATATGATTCACTGAAAAAACCATCTCCAAAGTCAGTAATAAATATGGCTTGGAATTTTTGATAGCTTTGTATTGATGCCTAACCTACTTATACTTAAGCAATTATTCAGGGGTATGATTTCCGTCATGTGTTCATTACTTTGGGTAACATTTTAAGAAAGGGAAAGCAAGGAAAGGAACAAAACTATATTTACTAAATACTAATTATGTCCACTGTTTTAATTGTTTGCACCAGCAGATGGGCGTCCACAGAATGAATACAGGAATGTCTGTCTGCCTGTCTGTGCATACTCTGTGAAGGAATACACCAACATTACATGCTGACCCAAGGATAGCCAGTACGCCTTCTGCAAGAGGAAAGTTTGTTTCAAAATCCATCAAGGTAAATCTTTGGCTGCCCACACTCGTATCCCCAGACATCAGGGAATCTTAATCATCCACATGTAGTGAGGCCCAGCTATGGTGCTAGTTCCAACAGTACATAAATGGCTGTGACTGCCAGGAGGAAGCTGACTCAGTATGGCTCCCCAGTCGCTAGCAGTGGTGATATTCACAATATTTAACAGCGAATGCAGCTTGAGGCCTGGCCAGTCTAACAAACAGTAGGTATAAACATCTCTGCTGGCTAGTGCAGTGCACGCTGGCTGAGTGTCAGCCCCAGCAATTGAGTGTCAGCTCGAGCAACCAGTGCAACTTTAGAGTTTACAAATACACTTAAAAGTATATTATCTCATTTAGTCCCCCAAAATTATGTTATATAGGTATTATTACTTTTCTCAATTTATGGGTGAGAAAATTGAGGCTTACAGAGGTCAAGTAATTTTCCCTAGGTCACACAACTAGTAAGTGGTAGAACTTAGGTGAACTATGGCTGACCAGCACAACCAGTTTGCTTTCTTCTGCGGTTTCTCTTCCATTCCCAATGCTAATTATACAGACAAGAAACTCTCTAATTTTTTACGCTATACTACCTACTCAGAAGTCAGAAAATAAAAGTGACAATTAGGTCAGGTGCAGTGGCTCATGCCTATAATTCCAGCATTTTGGGAGGCTGATACAGGAGGATCACTTGACCCCAGGAGTTCAAGACCAGCCTAAGCAACATAGCAAGACCTTGTCTCTACAAAAAAAAAAAAAATTAAAAATACACATATACCTGTGGTCTCAGCTATTCAAGAGGCTGAGGTGCAAGAATGACTTGAGCCCCGAAAGTCGAGACTACAGTGAACTGTAATCATACCACTGCACTCCAGCTTGGCTGACAGAGCAAGACCCTGTTTCAAAAAATAAAAATTAAAAAAATAAAAAAATAAAAATGTTGATCCAGTACTTCAGCGTTGTGTTATTCAAATCACTCAGTTACAAGTAGTTTCCACTATATGACTTTTTACTTCGCCTGTGGAAATGTTAATGACTGTGCAAAGAAATATGTGAATAAGACACATTGAATATTATCTTCGTGAGGCTCTTCTTCACTGCTCTCAACTTCTGCTACCGTCAGCATGTTAATCTGTATTGAAAAAAATGAACCAAATAGCTAGCTTCCTGGATAAAATTTATCCTATGAGTTTAATCTTAGTAAGCAAGGCATGAAGTCATTCAGTCTTTTTTTTTTTTTTTTTTGAGATAGAGTCTCGCTCTGTCACCCAGGCTGGAGTGCAGTGGTATGATCTTGGCTCACTGCAACCTCCGCCTCCCAGGCTCAAGCGATTCTCCTGCCTCAGCCTCCCAAGTAGCTGGGACTACAGGTGTGTGCCACCATGCCCAGCTAACATTTTGTATTGTTAGTAGAGAGGGGGTTTCACTGTGTTCGCCAGGATGGTCTCAATCTCCTGACCTCATGATCCACCCACCTCGGCCTCCCAAAGTGCTGGGGTTACAGATGTGAGCCACCATACCCGGCCGTCATTCAGTCTTTTTAAAGATTAAAAGTCCATTTATCCTGGGGAGACGAGACAAAACTCTGATGCATAAAAATTCCAAATAATTTATGTAGAATCTCACCCTCAAGGAGGTGGAGTACAATTGCCCACTCCTTGAGTACAGGCTTCACATGGTGACTTCCATCCATGAGGACGGTACAAAAGGAGAGTGGGGAAGGGAGAGTAACTTCACAGTGGAGAAACCTGACAAACACTATGTTGGCCATGTGATCAAGGTCAACATCAACAGCAATAAGTAATGTCGGCAGTATGTACCCTTGATGTGAGGGGATTAAAGTGATACTTTACTTCTGTGGTCTTCCTCGCCTAAACCCACAACCCCAGTTTAATAGTGAGAAAACCGTCAGACAAATTCCAGTTGAGGTACATTCTACAAAGTACCTGACCAGTACTCCTCCAAGCTATCAAGGTCATCAAAAACGAAAAATCAGAGAAACTGTCACAGTCAAGATGAGACTATGAAAAGATAAACTTTGGCAAATGAAACTTTTAGAGTTTATCTGAGCAGTCAGCAATTCATGAATCAGGCAGCACCAAACCACATGTGGTTTGGGCTCCACAGAGGGGATATGAGGGGAACGCTTTTATGAAGTATTCACAGAAGCAAAACAAAGAAAATGTTTGACTGGTTAAAGTGAGACAGTATCCTTAAAGTCTCTAGTTGGCAGTTTCTGATGAGTAAAGTTACTCTGAGTTGGGTTTCAAGGTTTGCTTACATAGAAACCCAGAACACAGATCCCTCTCAGCCTAATGGCTTCCCAGTTACTTTTTTTTTTTAAACATAACTAAATGTTATGTATCCTGGATGGGATCCTGTAATAAGGAAAGGATATTAGGTAAAAACTAAGAAAATCTGAATACAGTATAGATTTTAGTTAATAATAATGTATAAATATTGATTCATTATAACAAATGTATCATATTAATGTTAATAGGAGGAGAAGTTGGGTGCAAGGTGTATTAGAATTGTCTGTACTGACTGCAACTTTTCTGTAAATCTAAAATTGTTTTGAGATATGAAGGGTTTATTTTTAAAATAATTCACTTAGCATTTTGGCATTTCAATGGTTGATCATGATATACCAGTCCCTTGGTTAACTTAAAATTCCTAAAGAGACAGATAATAAAAGTGAGGCTGGAAATCCTCAAAGCCACACTTTCTTCTGAGGAAGCCTACCTGCAACATTGTCACTCCCCACCCTCCACCCTCCCTCAAACCTCCCCAACACACACACACACACACACAGTATCCCCTCACAGTATCCTTTCACGGCCAAGGTTCCTGCAAGACAAGGACAGCTGTCCCTCCCTATCCCTGGAAGACTGGTTCCAAGACCTTCCTGTGATACCAAACTCCAAGGGTGCTCAAATTCCTGATATAAAATGGCATAGTATTTGCATATAACCCATGCACATCCTCCAATATACTTTAAATCATTCTAGATTACTTATAATGCCTAATACAATGTAAATGCTCTGTAAATAGTTGTTATACTGCATTGGTTAGGGTATGATGAAAGAAAAAAAAGCTATACATGTTCAATATAGGCACAATTTTTTAAATATTTTCCATCTGAGGTTGGTTGAATACATGGATGCATAGTGTATGGATACTGAGGGCCAAGTGCAGCCTCTACTTCACCTCTCACTCACTCTTCAAACCATTGCAGTCATGTGTCTACCCAACAGTGACTCAAAGTCCAAATCCAGTGGATTCTCCTCAGTCTTCATCTTACTTAACCTGAAGAAGACTGAAAGTACTGATCACTCACTACTTTAAAACTTCCAGTTTCCTTACCACAGTCTCCTTGGTTCTCCTTTTATCTCTTCTTCTCGTTTACTAATATAGCAAGATACTCACCTTTCACCATTTTTTATTTTTGCCTTTTAAAAGGTGATAGAACTTGAGCTTCTTGTTCAGAAGGGTTATATGAATAAACTTCTAAGTTATGCAAATGTAGGGTGAGTGGCAGCCAGCATAAGAGGATGTTCCCCATGGAATGCCTTCTTCCTTACTGGCAGAGTAATAGATCCAACTTGTTCAATAACAAGTATATTCCTGGTGGTCTTTGGCTAGACAGCATTGGCAATTTTTGTCCTATATATAAGTAAAATACTAAACACATTTATATTATTGCTTATGTGATTAAGTGACTTTAAGTAATGTCAAGAATGGGAGGAAGTCACACACACACACCTGATAGTTGATCTGTACATTGGCACACAGCCAGTACTTACCAAGTAATTAAACATTGCTTTATGTTGTCTATTATCCTGTCTAATCATTTCAGCATGTTTTTTAATGTTACTTATATGATTACCCATTAAACATTTACACTAAACAAGAGATTTCTCCAGATGGAAGATTTTGCCTTACTTGTTTTCAAAGAGAGTTCAAATAGGGATCTGATTAGATGTAGCTCAGGTGCTGCTCTCTTGCACACATTTGGGAAGCCCGAGCTTATGGATGGCAATTACAGTGTGTACTGCAGGATGGATACAACACTTCAGACAGGGAGAAGATCAAGATCCTGAGCTAATCTGTGGAAGCAAGAGCCCACAGTTCCTTTCAGAGGGGTTTGCCCTGTTTACATCATCTCTTCCTTTATCTTCGCCTACAACAGTAAGTCTACAAATAGATATAGACAGCATCTCTGTGCAGGTGGTTTTCTGTGAAAATTAGAGAAAGACCAAGTTTTACCTCTGGGTTCTTTCAATAAACTGTGGGAAAGTCTGGATTTTTATAGGCTATCAAACTAGGGTTGTGTTTCTATCCAATTCTGTCTAGATCTTAAAAGAAGGGAGAAACTCCAGCTTGGCATCTGGGTTGCACATGTCATCTGAAAAATAACTGAAACTTTTTGAATTCAAGTGGAGAGTGGAAATGGCTGCAAGTAGACTATGAACTCTTTGAGGAGGAACTCTTCTGATACGGTTTGGCTCTATGTCCCCACCCAAATCTCATTTGGAATTATAATCCCCATGTGTCAGGGGAGGCACCTGGTGGGAGGTAATTGGATCATGGGGGCAGATTTCCGTCATGCCGTTCTCATGATAGTGAGTTCTCACAATATCTGATGTTTAAAATTCTGTGGTAGGAGGACTCTTCCAAGATAGCCAAACAGGAACAGCTCTGGTCTGCAGCTCCCAGTGAGACTGACACAGAAGATGGGTGATTTCTGCATTTCCAACTGAGGTACCTGGTTCATCTCATTGAGACTGGTTGGACAGTGGGTGCAACCCACGGAGGGCAAGCCAAAGCAGGGCGGGGAGTCACCTCACCTGCAAAGTGCAAGGGGTCAGGGGATTTCCCTTTCCTAGCCAAGGGAAGCCGTGAGAGAGACTGTACTGGGAGGAACACTACACTCCTGCCCAAATACAGCACTTTTCCCACAGTCTTCACAACCAGCAGACCAGGAGATTCCCTCCAGTGCCTGGCTCAGTGGGCCCCATGCCCACAGAGCCCAGCAAGCAAAGATTCATTGGCTTGAAATTCTCACTGCTAGTGCAGCAGTCTGAGATCGACCTGGGATGCTGGAACTTGGCAGGGGGAGGGGCATCTGCCATTGCTGAGTTGTGAGTAGGCAGTTTTTATGCTCACAGTGTAAACAAAGCTGCCAGGAAGCTTGAACTGGGTGGAGCCCACCGCAGTTCAGCAAGGCAGACTGCCTCTCTAGGTTCCACCTCTGTGGGCAGGGCATATCTGAAAAAAAGGCAGCTGCCTCACTCAGGGACTTATAGATAAAACCCCCATCCCCCTGGGACAGAGCACCTGGGGGAAGGGGCAGTGGTGGGCACAGCTTCTCCAGACTTAAACGTCCCTTACTGACAGCTCTGAAGACAGCAGTGGTTCTCCCAGCATGGTGTTCAAGCTCTGATAACAGATAGACTGCCTCCTCAAGTGGGTCTCTGATCCCCGGTAGCCTTACTAGGAGACACCTCTCAGTAGGGGCCGACAGACACCTCATACAGTAGAGCTCTGGCTGGCATCTGGCGGGTGCCCCTCTGAGATGAAGCTTCCAGAGGAAGGATCAGGCAGCAACATTTGCCATTCTGCAATATTTGTGGTTCTGCAGCCTCCGCTGGTGATACCCAGGCAAACAGGGTCTGGAGTGGACCTCCAGCAAACTCCAATAGACCTGCAGCTGACGGGCCTGACTGTTAGAAGGAAAACTAACAAACAGAAGAAGCATCAGCATCAACAAAAAGGACATCCACACCAAAACCCCATCCGTAGGTCACCAACATCAAAGACCAAAGGTAGATAAAACCACAAACATGGGGAGAAACCAGAGCAGAAAGGCTGAAAATTCCAAAAACCACAATGCCTGTTCTCCTCCAAAGAATCACAACTCCTCGCCAGCAAGGGAACAAAACTGGAGGGAGAATGAGTTTGATGAGTTGACAGAAGTAAGCTTCAGAAGGTCGGTAATAACAAACTTCTCCGAGCTAAAGGAGCATGTTCTAAGCCATCGCAAGGAAGATAAAAACCTTGAAAAAAGATTACAGGAATGGCTAACTAGAATAACCAGTGTAGAGAAGAACATAAATGACCTGATGGAGCTGAAAAACACAACACGAGAAGTTCATGAAGCATACACAAGCTTCAATAGCCGATTTGATCAAGCGGAAGAAAGGATATCAGTGATTGAAGATCAAATTAATGAAATAAAGCAAGAAGACAAGACTAGAGAAAAAAGAGTGAAAATAAACGAACAAAGTCTCCAAGAAATATGGGACTGTGTGAAAAGACAAGTCTATGTTTGACTGGTATACCTGAAAGTGATGGGGAGAATGGAACCAAGTTAGAAAACACTCTTTGGGATATTATCCAGGAGAACTTCCCCAATCTAGCAAGGCAGGCCAACATTCAAATTCAGGAAATACAGAGAACACCACAAAGATATTCCTTGAGAAGAGCAACCCCAAGACACAGGATCATCAGATTCACCGAGGTGGAAATGAAGGAAAAAATGTTAAGGGCAGCCAGAGAGAAAGGTCGGGTTACCCACAAAGGGAAGCCCATCAGACTAACAGCAGATTTCTCAGCAGAAACCCTACAAGCCAGAACAGAGTGGGGGTCAATATTCAATATTCTTAAAGAAAAGAATATTCAACCCAGAATTTCATATCCAGCCAAACTAAGCTTCATAAGTGAAGGAGAAATAAAATCCTTTACAGACAAGCAAATGCTGAGAGATTCTGTCACCACCAGGCCTGCCTTACAAGAGCTCCTGAAGGAAGCACTAAACATGGAAAGGAACAACCAGTACTAACCACTGCAAAAACATGCCAAATTGTAAAGACCATTGATGCTATGAAGAAACTGTATTAATTAGCAGGCAAAATAACCAGCTAACATCATAATGGCAGGATCAAATTCACACATAACAATATTAACCTTAAATGTACATGTGCTAAATGACCAAATTAAAAGACAGACAGGCAAATTGGATAAAGAGTCAAGTCCCATCAGTGTGCTGTATTCAGGAAACCCATCTCACATGCAAAGACACACATACACTCAAAATAAAGAAATGGAGGAAGATCTACCAAGCAAATGGAAAGCAAAAAAAAGCAGGGGTTGCAATCCTAGTCTCTGATAAAACAGACTTTAAACCAACAAAGATCAAAAGAGACAAAGAAGGACATTACATAATGGTAAAGGAATCAATTCAACACGAAGAACTAACTATCCTAAATATATATGCACCCAATACAGGAGCACCCAGATTCATAAAGCAAGTCCTTAGAGACCTACAAAGAGACTTAAGACTCCCACACAATAATAATGGGAGACTTTTAACACCCCACTGTCAACATTAGACAGATCAACGAGACAGAAAGTTAACAAGGATATCCAGGAATTGAACTCAGCTCTGCACCAAGCAGACCTAATAGACATCTACAGAACTCTCCACCCCAAATCAACAGAATATACATTCTTCTCAGCACCACATCGCACTATTCCAAAATTGACCACACAGTTGGAAGTAAAGCACTCCTCAGCAAATGTAAAAGAACAGAAATGATAACAAACTGTCTCTCAGACCACAGTGCAATCAAACTAGAACTCAGGATTAAGAAACTCACTCAAAACCGCTCAACTACATACAAACTGAACAACCTGCTCCTGAATGACTACTGGGTACATAATGAAATGAAGGCAGAAATAAAGATGTTCTTTGAAACCAATGAGAACAAAGACACAACATACCACAATCTCTGGGACACATTTAAAGCAGGGTATAGAGGGAAATTTATAGCACTAAATGCCCACAAGAGAAAGCAGGAAAGATCTAAAATTGACACCCTAACATCACAATTAAAAGAACTAGAGAAGCAAGAGCAAACACTTTCAAAAGCTAGCAGAAGGCAAGAAATAACTAAGATCAGAGCAGAACTGAAGTAGAGACACAAAAAAACCTTCAAAAAATCAATGAATCCAGGAGCTGGTTTTCTGAAAAGATCAACAAAATTGATAGACTGCTAGCAAGACTAATAAAGAAGAAAAGAGAGAAGAATCCAATAGATGCAATAAAAAATGATAAAGGGGATATCACTACTGATCCCACAGAAATACAAACTACCATCAGAGAATACTAGAAACACCTCTATGCAAATAAACTAGAAAATCTAGAAGAAATGGATAAATTCCTGGACACATACACCCTCCCAAGACTAAACCAGGAAGAAGTCGAATCTCCGAATACACCAATAACAGGTTCTGAAATTAAGGCAATAATTAATAACCTACCAACCAAAAAAAGTCCAGGACCAGAAAGATTCACAGCCGAATTCTACCAGAGGTACAAAGAGTAGCTGGTACCATTCCTTCTGAAACTATTCCAATCAACAGAAAAAGAGGGAATCCTCTCTAACTCATTTTATGAGGCCAGCATCATCCTGATACCAAATCCTGGCAGAGACACAACAAAAAAAGAGAATTTTAGGCCAATATCCCTGATGAACATCGATGTGAAAATCCTCAATAAAATACTGGCAAACTGAATCCAGCAGCACATCAAAAAGCTTATCCACCACAATCAAATCGGCTTCATCCCTGGGATGCAAGCCTGGTTCAACATATGCAAATCAATAAACGTAATCCATCACATAAACAGAACCAATGACAAAAACCACATGATTATCTCAATAGATGCAGAAAAGACCTTCGACAAAATTCAGCAGTGCTTCATGCTAAAAACTCTCAATAAACTAAGTATTGATGGAATGTATCTCAAAATAATAAGAGCTATTTATGACAAACCCACAGCCAATGTCATACTGAATGGGCAAAAACTGGAAGCATTCCCTTTGAAAACTGGCACAAGACAAGGGTGCCCTCTCTCACCACTCCTATTCAACATAGTATTGGAAGTTCTGGCCAGGGCAATCAGGCAAGAGAAAGAAATAAAGGGTATTCAATTAGGAAAAGAGGAAGTCAAATTGTCCCTATTTGCAGATGACATGATTGTATATTTAGAAAACCCCATCGTCCCAGCCCAAAATCTCCGTAAGCTGATAAGCAACTTCAGCAAAGTCTCAGGATACAAATCAATGTGCAAAAATTACAAGCATCCCTATACACCAATAACAGACAGAGAGCCAAATCATGAGTGAACTCCATTCACAATTGCTACAAAGAGAATAAAATACCTAGGAATCCAACTTACAAGCGATGTGAAGGACCTCTTCAAGGAGAACTACAAACCACTACTCAATGAAATAAAAGAGGACACAAACAAATGGAAGAACATTCCATGCTCACGGATAGGAAGAATCAATATTGTGATTGTCACAGTATAATGCCATACTACCCAAAGTAGTTTATAGATTCAAAGCTATCCCCATCAAGCTACCACTGACTTTCTTCACAGAATTGGAAAAAACTACTTTAAAGTTTATATGGAATCAAAAAAGAGCCCACATAGCCAAGACAATCCTAAAACAAAAGAACAAAGCTGGAGGCATCATGCTACCTGACATCAAACTATACTACAAGTCTACAGTAACCAAAACAGCATGGTACTGGTACCAAAACAGAGATATAGACCAATGGAACAGAACAAAGGCCTCAGAAATAACACCACACATCTAAAATCATCTGATCTTTGACAAACCTGACAAAAACAAGAAATGGGGAAAGGATTCTCTATTTAATAAATGGTGCTGGGAAAACTGGCTAGCCACATGTAGAAAGCGAAAAGTGGATCCCTTCCTTACACCTTATACAAAAATTAATTCAAGATGGATTAAAGACTTAAATGTAAGACCCAAAATTATAAAAACCCTAGAAGAAAACCTAGGCAATACCATTCAGGACATAGGCATGGACAAAGACTTCATGACTAAAACACTAAAAGCAATGGCAACAAAAGCCAAAATAGACAAATGGGATCTAATTAAACTAAAGAGCTTTTGCACAGCAAAAGAAACTATCAGCAGAGTGAACAGACAACCTACAGAATGGGAGAAAATTTTTGCAATCTACCCATCTGACAAAGGGCTAATATCCAGAATCTACAAAGAACTTAAACAAATTTACAAGAAAAGATCAAACAACCCCATCAAGAAGTGGGCAAAAGATAGGAACAGACACTTCTCAAAAGAAGACATTTATGCAGCCAACAGACATATGAAAAAATGCTCATCATCACTGGTCATTAGAGAAATGCAAACCACCATGAGATATCATCTCATGCCAGTTAGAATGGAGATCATTAAAAGTCAGGAAACAACAGGTGCTGGCGAGGATGTGGAGAAATAGGAACACTTTTACACGTTGTTGGGAGTGCAAATTAGTTCAACCATTGTGGAAGACAGTGTGGTCATTCCTCAAGGATCTAGAACTAGAAATGCCATTTGGCCCAGCAATCCCATTACTGGGTATATACCCAAAGGATTATAAATCATGCTGCTATAAAGACTCATGCACACGTATGTTTACTGTGGCACTATTCACAATAGCAAAGACTTGGAACCAACACAAATGTCCATCAATAATAGACTGGATTAAGAAAATGTGGCACATATACACCATGGAATACTATGCAGCCTAAAAAAAAGGATGAGTTCATGTCCTTTGCAGGGACATGGATGAAGCTGGAAACCATCATTCTCAGCAAATTATCACAGGACAGAAAACTAAACACCACATGTTCTCACTCATAAGAGGGAGTTGAACAATGAGAACACATGGACACAGGGAGGGGAACATCACACACTGGGGCCTGCCAGGGGTTGGGGGCTGGCAGAGGGATAGCATTGGGATAAATACCTAATGTAAATGACGAGTTGATGGGTGCAGCAAAGCAACATGGCACATGTATACCTATGTAACAAACCTGCACATTGTGCACATGTACCCCAGAACTTAAAGTATAATTTAAAAAAAAAAGTGTGTGGCAGTTCGCCCCTCACTCTCTCTCTCTCCTGATCCTCCATGGTAAGATGTGCCAGCTTCCCCTTTGCCTTCCGCCATGATTGTAAGTCACCTGAGGCCTCCTAGCCATGCTTCCTGTACAGCCTGTGGAACTGTGAGTCAATCAAACCTCTTTTCTTCATAAATTACTTGGTCTCAGGTAGTTCTTTATAGCAGTTTGAGAATGGACTAATACATCTTCTTTCCAATCCTTGCTATTCAAATCCTAGTCCAAGGTCCAACAGCACTGGCATCCCCTGGCAGTGTATTAGAAACACAGATTTCCAGGATCAACCACAGACCTACTGAATGAGAACCTACATCGAATAAAATCCTCAATGCACACTGAGAAGCACTGCAAGTCTGTCACTGCACCTTAATCACTGATGGAGAGAAAGGACAAGTAAGGAGCGAAGAAAGGAGGCAATCTTATTTTAAAAACTCTTACATTACAGTTGTAAATAAGTATTTTAAGTATTATTATTTTAGTAAATAAGTACTGATTTTAATAAATAGTCTAAGACTTCATAAACAAGAAAATATTTTAAAATTAAATTTTAAAATTTTTATGTAGTACATGATATGTTCCTTTTCTGTTCATTTGTTCTTTAATATATCATTGTCCCAAAATTTCTCCCAACCAATTTTGTAACCTAAGTACTAGTATGGATAAAGTAGCATATAAAATTATTCTTTTTTATTACTTTAATTAAGTTGATATAAAAATCCTGTCAGCTTTGACCTAAAGATAAGAGCATTCATATTTTCTCTTGACTAGCTACTCAGATAGCACTGCAGTGTTTATATATTATTTTCCTTTTATTTATGTTTTCAGGGTGGTTTCTGTTGTTTGTTATCACTGTTGCTGTTTTTAATATTCTCTACCAGAGCTGAGCGCTAACTTTAATCCATTTTGTTTGGTAGGAAATAAGTTGTCAAAAATCAAACTGTGTCAAGTTAATATCCAACTTCATAATTTGAGCTCCCTTAAAGTTGTAAAAAAAATTTTTAAGAATCCTTCAAAACTTTTTCAGCCTTAGGTAAGCTTAAAGAAAAACTAGAGGTCAGAATTATATGTGATAATGAACCTTGTGAGGAAATAATCTGGTCGATATAAGTACTTTGGGAATTCTAAGTACTGTGTTGGCCCTTATCCTTCTTAGCAAAGATAAGTTAATGTTTGTAGTGCTCACATGCCTGTGGCCTCAAAAACACAGTAAACAAAGAGCACAAGCCTGGAAGGGTAGAGAACTTACTTAAATTTAATTGAAGTTCTCCTTAATGTTTGCTGAAGAGCAAGAATTTCTCCAAGTTATTCAACTATTATCTATACATTTTTACTTTCAGGAAATCAAAAATGATGTGAGGACTGCACAGCTTATAAAACATATTTGTCACAGAAAATTCTATTTTTCATTGAAACTGTTGAATATTTTTATTTAAATACATATTATATAAATCACTTAATCTAGGCACTTTTTAATATATAAATTGTTCAGCATTCTATAAATGAATTCATCTGCCTTGTACAAATTATCCTGCCATAAGAGTTGGTGTGAAGGATCTCATTAGTTAGGCTTTGGGCTTAGCTTTCCACTTGAAGCCTGCTTAAAATAAAGAGTGCCCTTAGTAGAGACAATTCCAAACACACCAGAAAGCCTTGTTCTTCCACAGAATCATCACTAGGCAACTGTTATTTATCCTTAACTTGGAAAGACTTCCTTTCCAACCTAGATTACTTACCCACAATTAAATAATATTTTTAAACACCAGCTTGAAAAATAATGTGTCCCAGAGGCAGAGAGGTTAATAAGTCGACACATAAAGCAAGTGTTTCAAATGGATTTTCGGCCAAAATTGTATATTCAATATTCTAAAGTCACGGAGGATTGTTGGCTCCCCTTTTGGGCAATGGATCCAGGAAGGACCCAGCAGGGGATTTTGCTCATTGCTTTCCTTCTAAAAGTTCATATTCTTTAGGTCAAGCTATTGTTAGAACCACCATTCGGATCAAACACATTCATACAGTTTTATTTTAAGTCACCTTTTTTATTACCATATAACATGCACAAGTTTGTACAATTAATATGAATTTTCACAAAGTGAACTCACCTATATATCCAGCACAGACCAAGAAATACAACATTGCCAGTGTCCCAAAGGTCTCCGTTCTGCCCTCTCCCAGTCCTTACTCAGCCCCCACCCCTGTCCAAGGTAACTTTTAACATCGTAGATTAGTTTTGCCTATTTTTGAACTTTATGTAAATGGAATCATAGGGTATTAACTCTTTTGTATCCAGCTTCTTTTCAGCAACAATGACATGAGTTCAAGCAATTCATCAACATTACTGCATGTAACTGTAGTTCATACATTCTCCTTTCTGTGTAATATTGAAGAAATATATAACAATTTCTTTTTCTACTCTATTATTGATGACATTTGGGCTGTTTCCAGTTTGGGGCTATCATGAATCATGCTGCTACATATATAGTTTCAAAACAAAAGTAATCTAATCAGTTTAAATAAGAAAAGGTTTGGCAGATACTTTTTTCATCATTAATTTCAACTAAAAAAAATGAAGCTATTGGATTAGAGCAGAGATGAACCTTTAAATCTAACATTCTGTACTACAATATCTAAATAGCATGTCTTTCTTTTCATAAAAAGTAGTCTCTACAGAGCCAGCTCACTAGTTTCCTATTTCTGCTGTAACAAATTACCACAAATTTAGTGGCTTCAAACAACACAAATTTGTTCTCTCATCGTTCTGGAGGTCTGAGGTCCAGAACAGGTCTTACAGACCAAAATCAAAGCATTGGCAGGGCTGCATTCCTTCTCGAAGCTCTCGCAGAGAATATGTGTCTTGCCTTTCCCAGGTTGTAGAGGCTGCACATTTCTTGTTCCCTGGCCTGGCCTCCAGCCAACAATCCCATCACACTGCCAGCTGCATCTCCAGTCACATCTCTTCTGACTCTCCTGCCTCCCTCTTTCCCTTATAAGGACTCTTGTGATTACACTGGGCCAGCCTTGATGGTCCAAGATCAAGAAGATCCTTAATCACATCTTCAAGGTCCTTTTTGCCATGCAAAGTAACATATCCACGGATTCCAGGGATTAGGACATGGACATCTTTGGGCCATTATTCAGCCCACCACTCCAACCCTCTGAAGTTATTCCGCTCCCATTCCCCAGTACACTCTGTCCTTGACACCTCACCAAAGTAAAACGGTAACTCAATGTCCTTTTATTCTGTGATTTCAACTCCCAGACATTTACAATGTAAGCTCCTTGAGGAGAGGGACTGGCCAGGCTCCATGCTGTTTCCCCAGCTCCTTGAGGAAAGGGACTGGCCAGGCTCCGTGCTGTTTCCCCAGCTCCTTGAGGAGAGGGACTGGCCAGGCTCCGTGCTGTTTCCCCAGCTCCTTGAGGAGAGGGACTGGCCAGGCTCCGTGCTGTTTCCCCAGCTCCTTGAGGAGAGGGACTGGCCAGGCTCCGTGCTGTTTCCCCACCACCAGCACAATCGCGGATCCTCAGTGTGTACCCAGTAAATGTTGGTTGGTTGAGTGGAGAGGTAGCAGTCCCTACACCCTCACATCTTCTCCCTGGTAAATGAGAAGCAGCAGCATGTGACATTCAGGGACCTGGGACAGCTGCCTGCAAGTACAGTTTTATTCCATATTCTGATTTTAACCAAAACACTTAAGAGCTCTCTGTGCCTCAGTTTCCTCATCTGAAAAATGAGGTGGCTGGCAAAGGTAATATCTAGAGTATCTGGCCAGCATTAATATTCATTTTAAATAGAAACAATGCTTATGATACATTGTAAAGTGAAAAGGTCAGAATTCAAAATTCTGTAAGTTGTATGATTTAAACTGACTATAATGTTATACACCAAACAAACCTAAGATGTTAACCAAAGGAGAAACTGAGGGTATATGGAGTATACTGGCACTCTGTACTAGCTTCACAATTTTTCTGTAACTTTAAAACTGCTCTAAAATAAAAAGGTTATCTTTTTAAAGTTGCTTGGCAACAAGTCTAGATTATAAACTCCTTGAGTGCAGGCCTCATGTTCTCCCTCATATTTGTTTACACAGAACCTACAACAATACTTCATACAAAGTGCCCAATAAGCATTGAAATATAAAAAGAAACTGTTTATGTGGATTTCAGATTAGTACAGACACAGTCTCTAACACTCTTCTCAGAACTGTGAAATAAGCTTCGCTGTATGTAAAGGTAAAGGCCAACTGGGCTTGATGAAATCACTGGTCATCAAGGAATGAGATCATGGAGTAAGTCGTAAAAAGATGAATCAGAAGAGGCGTGAAAGGGACCAGAAAGGGGACATGTAGTTTGGACAGGCATATTTCATCATTTTTTATATATTTGAAAAATGAAAAAAAAATGTATTCATGATTCTCAGTGGGGATAAGGATGGATGTTGAAGGAGTGTGTATGGTGTTCATATGTACAAGTATGGGCACATATCCAAAACTGGCTGAAAATTTTGATGTTATAATTTGCATGGATTTTTAAAGTTTGAAAAACATTTGATTAAATTATTTGGTTCCCCATTAAAACCACTTTATTATTTAAAAAATTAAGCTACCTATTAAGCATCAATGATTATGAATGTTACTGTCTCCAGATCCACTGATCATCTCTAAACTGCTTGCTATGGTCTGAATGTCAGTGTCCCCAATAAAAATTCATATGTTGAAATCCTACCCCACAAGGTTGGTAGGATGGGATTAAGAAATAGGGCCTTTGGGAAGTGATGAGAGAGAAGACTTCATGAATAAGATTACTGCTCTTATAAAATGGGCCCAAGGAGGCTCATTCAACCCTTCTGCCATATGAGGATGCAATAAGAGGACATCTTCAATAAACCAGGATGTGAAACCTGGAAGCAGGTCTTCACCAGATAGTGAATCTGCCAGGCCCTAATCTTGGACTTCCCAACCTCCAGAACTGGATAAGTAAATTTCTGTGGTTTATAAACTACTCAGTAGAAGGTATTTTGTTATAGAAGTCCAAACAAACAGACTAGGATAGGACAGTGTTTATATGATCCCAGTCCTAATGAATTACCTTTATAAATGCTTAGGTAGTGATTAAAGAATTATGCATAGAAAAAGTTACATTAAGAAGACATTAAACAACTAAGCACTGTCACATTTGTGTGGCAAGACCACGGATCACATTTCTTTCTCTTTTATTTCAGTAGGCAAGTTGTATCTCTTTGATGAAAATAAAAATAATATTTAAGATGTATTTAGAGTCTATATAAAAAGATTTTTTATAGTTGGCTTGTAATTTGAGCAATTAATATTACAAATCTGTACGAATAACATATATAATCATATTTTTAAAAAGTGTTTAGAAAAGATTTCTTGATTTCTCCTCCATCTCTCCCTTCAAACCTGCTTCTTCCTTAGTTTTCCCTATCTTAGGACCACCATTCTCCCATTTGTTCAAGCCAAAATCATACAAAATCATCACTTATCGAGCCTTTTCCCTCACTTTCCTGTAAGCAGTCCATCAACAACTACTGTCAACTCTACCTGTAAAATACATCCTGAATCCATCCATTTCTCTTCATCTCCACTGTCACCACTTCAGTTTGAACCAAGGTTTTACAAACTGTAAATTGCCACTCATTGCTGAGTTATCAAATCAGTTTTGTGGGTGACAACCAGCATTTCTTCTTTTACAGTGAAAGAGAACAGAAAAATTCAGAGGGCGTCATTCACGGTAAGGGTATTGTCTCATTAATTTTTGCTTATGTATATGTGTTTATGTGTGGAGTCACCACACAAAATATGTTTCCTCCTGTGGATTGTGGAACAAAATGTTTGAAACCCTAGATTTAGGCCCACATCATTTCTCACTTGGGCTGCTTAAAACCTGGAATGCTTATTCTTGGCACAGTAAGAAGCCAAACACTTTACAATGGCCTAACGACCCAGCATAATCTTATGCCTCCTTCCTCTCCGACCACATCTTCATCTCTCATCCTCCTCCTTCATGCTCCAGTCACACTGCCTCCTTTTCACTGAACTCACCACTCTCCCCACCTCCAGGACTCTGTACTTGCTATTTCCTCTGCACAGATTGTCCTTCACAATACTTGCAGATGCCTCCTGCCTGATCTTAGTACAAGTGCCATCTCCACAAAGTCACCTGTTTAAAATGTCCCCAATTTCCATTTTCTTCTATTTATTTCATGTTACGTATTATTATCTGGAATTGTATTATGTTTCTTTTTTCAGACTTCTTTACTGCCCATCTCTCTTTGCTAGAATATTTAAGTTCTAAGAGAGCTAAGTCTTCCTTGTCTGCCTCCTTCACTGATAAATATTCAGAGCCTAAAATAAAGCCTGGTACATAATGCATACTGAATAAATATTTACTTTTTACTTTTTATTATTGAATCAATTTTTTTTATTGACTTCCTGACTGGTGACTTACTAAATGTGAAACACTACGCCAGACTTAGGAGTTGAAGATGAAAGACACACTCTACACAGCATCACTTGATTTGCTTTCCCTTGTTCCTTATCTCTTTCTTAGTCCGTTTGGGCTGCTATCACAAACTGTCATCAAGTGGGTGCTCATAAATAATAGAAATAAGTAACAGAAATTTCTTGCAGTTCTGGAGGTTGACAAGTCCAACATCAAACCTCCAGCCAATCTGCTGTCTGAGGACTCACTTCCTGGTTCACAGACAGCTGTCTTCTCACTGTAACCTCAGAGGGCAGAGGGGTGAGGGATATCTCTAAGGTCTCTTTTCTAAGGGCACTAATCCCATTCATGAACACTCCATCCTCCTGACCTAATCACCTCCCCAAAGCCCTGCCTCTTAATATCATTACCTTGAAGGTTAGAATTTCAATATATGAATTTGGGGGGGATACAAACATTCAGTTAATTGCAACTTCTATTCCCTTCCAGACTGTAAGCTCCCTGTGGGCAAAGACCCTGACGGTTTTGTTCATCGTTTATACCGTTTCCCTTGCATGGTGCCTAGAGTGTTAATTTTTTTTTTTTTTAAGTGAACGAGATCTTGAATTTGTGGTGGCCCCAATACACAGAGTTGAATAATGTTCCAGCAGGTCTCTGTTACCTAGGTTAAGCATAGAAAATGTAAACATTTGGTTTGATCTAGGGTAAGGATATTTAGGAGTTGAAGCTAATGGCTAGAAAGTCATGAAAGGGGTAGACAATGGAATGTAGACTTCTGGCTTCACTTTTTAAATAAACAGCTTAGATTCCTTTTTAAAAAAATAATGGTTCAGGCCAGGTGTGGTTGCTCGTGCCTGTAATCCCAGCACTTTGGGAGGCCAACGCAGGTGGATCACCTGAGGTCAGGAGTTCAACACCAGCCTGGCCAACATGGTGAAACCCCGTCTCTACCAAAAATACAAAAATTAGTCGAGCACGGTGGTGGACGCCTGTAATCCCAGCTACTCGGGAAGCTGAGGCAGGAGAATCACTTGAAACTGGGAGGTGGAGGTTTCAGGGAGCCAAGATCACGCCACTGTACTCCAGCCTGGGCGACAGAGTAAGACTCCGTTTAAAAAAAAAAAAAAAAGAACAAAAAGAAAAATAATGGTTCAAAGTCATATGTTTTCATTTAGAGTAGTAATTTTTAAAGAAAAAAATTACAGTACTGTTACATCTATTTTCTCACTCCATTCTTTAGAATATAAATCCTAATTAGTATTTAGTTTTGCTTATTACAAAGCTAAGGAATCATCTATATATTTCCCTACAGCATGCAGACGTCTTACTTTCCTTCATGATATGGTACCTTAGAACGGGTTCCCAAACACCAGGCCAAGTTTGTGGCCTGTTAGGAACTGGACCACACAACAGGAGATGAGCAGTGGGCTAATGAGCATTACCACTTGAGCTCCGCCTCCTGTCAGATCAGCAGGGCATTAGATTCTCATGGGAGCGCAAACCCTACTGTGAACTGCGCATGTGAGGGATCTAGGCTGCATGCTTCTTGTGAGAATCTAACTAATGCCTGATGATCTGAGGTGGAACAGTTTCATCCTGAAACTGTCCTCCCTACTACCCTGTCACATGGAAAAATTGTCTTCCACGAAATTGGTCCCTGGTGCCAAAAAGGTTGGGAACTGCCACCTCAGAGAGTCAACTGTAAAAATCAGGAATGGATCTACTATAGATAATTATCACCAATCAGCTAAAGACCAATAATGTTGCAGGAAACAAGTATGCCAGCAAAGTCACAGACAATAAACATTGTCATAATAATGTCCCCATCTGATTTCATCCTGGCCTTGACTCTCCACAAAGCCCACCAAATAATCCCAGCAGTGTACATATAGAGTCACAAAGAACACAGAAATCTTACAGCAAGTCCTGATCTCACAGCAAGTCCTAACACTGAGTCAATCAAGGTAACTGACCCATTAGTGATGGACTGGCTTCTCAAGATAGAGGATTCAGATTGGTTTTAGTGAGAGGGGACTAAATAACCTACCATTTACATTTCTGTTAATCATCTATTTTCCTTTCTGATGATTATATTTAATTGTGGGAAACAAAGAAAATGAGTTCTATATTTGGATACTATGATGAAAATATTTACATCTTTTAAATGTTAACACTAGGAAGAATATGACAAAATTCAACTTGGCTGCAAGTACAGTGGGAAAGTACATCATTAAAACTTTATCTTTTTCCCCTAAGAATGTTGAAGCATTCAGCAAATATTTATAGTTAGCCTTTTTGGCTAGGTTCATTGATTGCAACTGATACTGTCTCCTCTTACAAGTGAGGCAGATGGAGCCATAAACAAGTGGCCTCATTCAAGGGCATACAGTCACAATCAAAATTGGAATTTAGACCACCTCCAAAAACTTACACACTTGAAACTAGTATTCTGGAATTGCTGTCTGATAGGAATTTGCTCATACTCTACCATACCCTGGGCTACACGTCCCTAAACTTGATTCTAATTACCGTGTTTTCTTTGTTGTTGTTGTTTGAAACGGAGTCTCACTCTGTTGCCCAGGCTGGAATGAAGTGGCGTGATCTCGGCTCACTGCAACCTCTGCCTCCTGGGTTCAAGCAATTCTCCTGCCTCAGCCTCCTGAGTAGCTGGGATTACAGGTACACACCGCCACACCCAGCTAATTTCTTGTGTTTTAGTAGAGACAGGGTTTCACCTTGTTGCCCAGGCTGGTCGCAAACTCCTGAGCTCAGGCAATGTGCCCACCTCGGCCTCCCAAAGTGCTGGGATTACAGGCATGAGCCACCGTGCCTGGCCCATAATTACTGAATGATGGAATTTGAAAGAAAAGTGGCCTTTAATTCAACCAGTTCAACTCCTCACTTTCCAGATCAAAAAACAAAAGCCAGTAAGGTGAAAGCACTTGCCTAAAATGCTTACTAGAAGGTAATAGGGCCAGAACTGGAATCCAGGTTTCTAGAGTCCCAGATGAAAAGACTTTCTATGGTGTTATTCAAAATATCAAAGTCTGTTCTAAAGCCTGTAGTGGGCTCTGCACCCACTAGTTGCCCCATTCAATGGGGGTGGAAGGAACTAATTTCTTTGACCTCTCAGTTAAGAGAAAACACAGCAGCTTGGCCGTGGCCCCGCTTATACAGGACAGGAGGTTCTGAGATCCAGGTTGCCAATCAAGAATGAGTTTATTTATCCTGGTTGTTCCAGGAATTCATGTGACAATTTAACAAGTACTTGATAAATGTTAAAATAATTTAATGAGGCTTTTTTCTTTTTTTTTCTTTCTTTATTTATTTTTTATTATTATTATTATTATTATTATACTTTAGGTTTTATGTTACATGTGAGCAATGTGCAGGTAAGTTACATATGTATACATGTGCCATGCTGGTGCGCTGCACCCATTAACTAGTCATCTAGCATTAGGTATATCTCCCAATGCTATCCCTCCCCCCTCCCCCCACCCCACAACAGTCCCCAAAGTGTGATGTTCCCCTTCCTGTGTCCATGTGTTCTCATTGTTCAATTCCCACCTATGAGTGAGAATATACGGTGTTTGGTTTTTTGTTCTTGCGATAGTTTACTGAGAATGATGATTTCCAGTTTCATCCATGTCCCTACAAAGGACATGAACTCATCATTTTTTATGGCTGCGTAGTATTCCATGGTGTATATGTGCCACATTTTCTTAATCCAGTCTATCATTGATGGACATTTGGGTTGGTTCCAAGTCTTTGCTATTGTGAATAATGCTGCAATAAACATATGTGTGCATGTGTCTTTATAGCAGCATGATTTATAGTCCTTTGGGTATATACCCAGTAATGGGATGGCTGGGTCAAATGGAATTTCTAGTTCTAGATCCCTGAGGAATCACCACACTGACTTCCACAAGGGTTGAACTAGTTTACAGTCCCACCAACAGTGTAAAAGTGTTCCTATTTCTCCACATCCTCTCCAGCACCTGTTGTTTCCTGACTTTTTAATGACTGCCATTCTAACTGGTGTGAGATGGTATCTCATTGTGGTTTTGATTTGCATTTCTCTGATGGCCAGTGATGGTGAGCATTTTTTCATGTGTTTTTTGGCTGCATAAATGTCTTCTTTTGAGAAGTGTCTGTTCATATCCTTCGCCCACTTTTTGATGGGGTTGTTTGTTTTTTTCTTGTAAATTTGTTGGAGTTCATTGTAGATTCTGGATATTAGCCCTTTGTCAGATGAGTAGGTTGCGAAAATTTTCTCCCATTTTGTAGGTTGTAATGAGGCTTTTTTCTCTCAACTCTATCTGAACATTTTTGTTTCATTTTTAGTGAAAAAAAATAAGAACCAATTCCCTTACTATATGGTCTTAAGGATGAATAGAATGCAGATCAGAAAGAAAGGGCCTCTAGGCCACATCACAGCCAACGCAAGTGCCTGGAGCTGGATGAGCATGGGGGCAACAGTGGCACCCTTCTGGGAGAATTTTCAGGGGTACCGTGAGGTTGAATAGATAGGGTAGGGCTATAGCTATCATCGAGAACCTTAGATCTGGCTTAAGGATTTTAGACTTGGGAGTGGAGTACTGGAAGTTTTGAACAGGACTGTGACAACAATTTCAGATGTATTCTAAATGATGACTCCATCGGTAGCATGTATGATGGAGGGGAGAGTGTGGAGTTGAAGACCAATTAAAAGACTGCATGGGGCCAGGCGCAGTGGCTCATGCCTGTAATCCCAGCATTTTGGGAGGCCGAGGCCAGCAGATCACTTGAGGGCAGGAGTTCGAGACCAGACTGGCCAACATGGCAAAGCCCCGTCTCTACTAAAAATAACAAAAATTAGCCAGGTGTGGTGGCACGCACCTGTAGTTCCAGCTACTTGTTGGCTGAGGCAGGAGAATCGCATGAACCCAGGAAGCAGAGATTGCAGTGAGCCGAGACTGCGCCAGTGCACTCCAGCCTGGGAGACGGAGTGAGACCCTGACTCAAAAAACAAAAACAAAAAAAAAATGGCATGGTTGTCCAAGAGAGAATGTTTCAAAGTACCTCTCCATTTCCCCTCTGAATTCATAAACTGAAACTGGGAGCCTAACAGTCCCTGCAGCCTCCACCCCTGCTCCAGGATCCACAGCTGCTTCTGCTCCACTCTTTGAGCTTCTGCCCTTTCTTGCACCATCCGAAGACCACCTCACACAGGGAACCAATCCCACTGCAAGGCTGGGGTCTCCCCACTCCACAGTAGCCTCTAGCTAGTGGACTTCAGAGAAGGGCCTTATTCTTTAGGCCTCTTACTATCATCTCTAGACCCTTTCTCAAGCTCCTTGACTTGACAGGGCTGAGCTGACCCTATGGGGAACAATGAATCATGGGGTCATTGTTTCAGGTCAACAACCTGAAAGGGTGGTGAGGAAACCATGAGTCAGTGACCAGTCAGGAACCTGAAATATCCAGATACAAGGGGTCAAGGCAAGACATTGCATCAGAAATCCGAAAAGTCATGAAAACCACAACAGTGTGGTACTTGGACAGAGCTTTTTCTTTCTTCCAGATGCTCTCTGGGAGAAACTCTGCACAACACTGGCATTATGTTAAAAGTCTGTCACAGGCTCCACCAATTACTCTTCCAATTACTATGCCTTCTCTTTTATCATTCATGGCAAATGACTGCAGCTCCCCACATTCTGACATCACAACCCAGTGGCATCTGTCCCCTCTCCATTCCACAGCCTTATTCCTGAGTTTCCTGAGTTAGGTTGTTTTTCTATATCCCTTCACCTCTCTCTCTGATATTTATCAGGTCAGCCCCTTTATTTATCTTCCTTGTCCCAGGCCAGCCATCAGGCTTAACTATATTGCAGGTCCTTGGCCAGTTTCTCCATCACTAAACCTCTTCTGTACTCTCATTCATCTAATTTGACAATGAGAATCTTCCTTGAATGTCATTTAAATCATATTACTAAGCCTTCAAAGCTACACTTGTTCCTTCCTGATTGCCTCGTTTCAAACTAAAGCTCTTACTAATAGGATGGGAGAGTTGGAAGGAACATCAGAGATTATTTTACAGATAACAAAACTAAGACTCAGATTAGGATGCTTCTTCATGGTTACTGTAGGCTTTTAGGCACCTCACTCTTTCCAAATTGCTCTTTTCTAATTGACAATTCAAACAAAATTCTACCCTCTTGTGCCTCATCCATTCATACATCCTTTCTGTCCACAACAGTGTACTTTATACATGTATATACACCCACCTACATACATATAGAGAAGCATATATAATGAATATGTCCGTATTCAACAAAGAAAAGTCACAAAACTTTTTTTCCTTAGAGACAGGGTCTTGCTATGTAGCTCAGGCTGAACTGAAACTCCTGGGCTCAAGTGGTCCTCCCACCTCAGCCTCCCCAAGTAACAGGGACTACAGGCACGTGCTACCATGCCTGGCTCTGAGAAAAGTTGTAACTTCTTATACTCTTGATACCATGTATAGGAATTTTACTATGTTCATTTTTTCCCTGATAGGTTCCTGTCACCCAAAATGCAATATATATATATATATACATAACATTTTCTTATTTTTTCTGTTCTCTGAAGTCCCTTCCTCTTTCCTTGGTGTCATTCTTTCCAAATATCCACCTTTCCATCTTTTATCCTCAACAGAAATACAGCCAGTCATCCAGCCTATCATCCCTATTGCCTTTCCTTTTCTGTACAAGTCCCTTTTGAAAGTTCTCCACAGGTAATTTCTGCTGATATAATCCATGATCTGGTAAGATGACAAGACTAGATATGGTACTTGAATTTAGCTGGAGGTAGATGAAAAGAGAAAGGGACTATGCAGCAATGGCAGGGAGGATCTAGGAGCACTGTGCCAAAAATGACAATGGGCACAGCTACTCAAGCAGAGGGTGGTGTGCACCACCCTTAGATGAAGAGTCCAATTTTTGGGGGGGGCATCTAGGAACATCTGTCAGAAGACCAGTTACTAGCATAGGGAACAGTTACAAATTTGTCAAATCACTTATTTTGTGCATGCTGAAGGACCATCAAAAGGGAGGGAAAGCAGTAAGCAGACTTTTAGAAAAAGACTAGATAGAAGAACACAACATGGATCGTATCTGAAACAGCCTGAGGTGTGGCAGAGACCCCATTTACACTTGCTTCAAGTAGCTCTGAATACTTGTAATATCACCTGTGGCCTATCTCCACTGACAGCTGTGACTGCTATTTTCATTCTGTGTCCTTTGCCAGTCTGGACACAATATTTTAGGCATGTTCTGAAGCATGACTCATGGTACTCTCCATAGGCAAACCTCTTCAGTATTCTATTCAATTAGTACTCTGCTTCCTGACCAACTGGATATTCTCAGACCAAGATGCAGGATTTAAGACCACGGGCAATTTGAGAAGGTAGGAATTCCAGCCAAGACATTCGGCAAAAAGCACTAGAGAGCACATGAGAGGCCTAGGGACAAAGGTAAGGAGATTAAAAACACAACTGCCAAAGTTTTACGTAATCTAAAAGACCATATCGATTAGACAGCACCATTCCTTTCATTAACGAGCATGACTAAAATGGTTGCCAACTCCTGCTGGTTTGCTACCAAGCTGTGACCTCAGTGGGGAGAAAGGGAGGTTAGGAAATAAGCAAGCTCTACAAGCATCCTGAGGAATAAAAATTTACCTTTAGGATTAAGGTGCTAGAAGAGATTATTTGATTTGCAGAACATAATTTTATCATTAATCTATTCATTAATTACTATTAAAGTATACACCTTGCAGACAAACTTTTGCACTAAATAATTGTGATTTTATTGTTTTTTTCCACAAAATACAAAGCTTTGCACCACATTGTGGTAGTGTTCTAGCACAAGAAAATCCCAAGGTTTTCATGGAGGGGAGGGGGAGAAGGGTGATTTACAGGGTGTTCATTTTATCATTCTTGAAATGTTAACTAAAAATTTCATGACAAAATGTCAACCTTGTATAACATGCAGATTATTGCTTAGAACTTGCATATACTTTAAAATGGCACACATAAAATATACAAACATTTCAAAATTTTAATGGAAATAACTTAGACATTTATTATCCCTCCAAATAAAACAACCAGGAAACAAAATAAAGAATGCTAAGTTGCTATTTTAAGTACTGATAAGTCCTAGTAACACTGATTCATACATTATCTAGTCTTACATTTTGTAAATAAAAGTTCGTCAGCCTTATGGAAATAAATTAGAAGGTATGTTCTCAAAATGTTATTAAGTATATTTTGAAAGACTTCCAAAAATCTTTGACAATTATATATTATACATTCTCAGAAAAAAGTATATATCTATGTATCTATATATATCACTATAGTTCTATTTACTGCTTTCCAAGTAGCTTTTTCAAATAAAATCTAAAAGTCATTATTATTACAAATTCTAATACCAAAAAATCTCATAACTTATCCTATTTACAAGTTAGTGAGAGTATTATCTACACAAAATTCCTTCAATAAAAAGTAGACATAGTCATACCAGAAACAAACCAAGCAGGAAACAGAAAAACACAGAGCACATTCTATATACAGCTATACCTTTAGGCTTGTTAAGTAGCAAATAACCCTAATGTACACTTAATTACAGAAAGAATTACATAAAGATACAAAGAAAAAATATACAGAGGATGTTTAACGAGTTTTCAGCCAGAGGTACTGTACTTATAAATCTTTGAGATTTAGAAATATTTCTGGTTTTGGTCTTATATGTACAGGGCCTGATATCCAAACGGTCCACTGCTTAGAGTGAATAAGTGTAAACATTTTCAAAGGAAACAAACCAATCTTTTAGGAGCTGCTTTCAATTCTTCGCTGCTATCCAAAATATATTCCAATAAAGGTATGAATTATTATCAAAACTAGAGGCTGGACTAGTCTGGCCTAGAAAGGGGTAAGGTTCAAGTCCTTGGATGTTGTACTTTGGAAAACACCAAGTAACGCAGTTGCTGATAAATTTGTTTTCAAAGAAACATTACCATAGCAAAGTTTTCCCTAAAGAGCAGGACTCTAAAATAATTTTGCCACAAGCCAGCACCCACCCTCTCATAACACAGAGTCATCTCAGTTCCTCTGTGCTCCTGTCATGGGGTCTAAAAAGAACATTTAGATAATTTACAAGCCTATAATAAATCTTGAGCTGAAACACATTACAAAGCTCTGACTGTTAAACCAGTTTAAGAAAAACAGAGATGACAGATGTCTCTTAATAAAACCATAACATTATTAGCTTTGCCTCATGTTGTAAACAGGTATTATTAAATGCTGAATGGCTTCCTGTAGTCTCTTAATAAGTCATGATTTGTCTGAGCTCCACTTTAAACTTTACTACAATGCTTTTTTTCAATGAGAGAACCTATTTGTAAACTTTTAAATTTGCCATAAGAGACTGGGAAGCTTATAGATACATGGGGAGGTCTCAAAAGTTGACAGCAAAAGGTGTTAACATAAAAGAGGGAGATGCTGATGAAGTCATCTGGCGTACCAGGAGAAAGAGATGGAAGGATTCAAAGAGAATACTTCTAGATCGAGGGACGACTATCACGGCGTTTAAGGGAAAAGCACTCTCAATGCCTCCTCTAACTCCAGATCCTCTAGCTTTTCATTGTTCCTACACACCTCACATGTGTTTTGCATCAGAACTCACTTTCAGTAGCTTTAATGTATTTCAATGAGCTGTGTTTAAGGTTGGGAAGATATATGTGCATCCAGAGACACATGAAGAGTCTCGCTGTATGCTGGCTCGCACCTGAGAAACACTGTGCTACTCTTGATAAAATTATCTAAGTTCAACTTCTTATGGAATCCAAACACATAAAAATACATAAACCTTTATGAAATATTATTGATGATGTCCACACATGAACTTTTCCATTTCAGCTAATAGACTAAACCACTTAAAGCCATTCAAATACACATTTATTTAAATGTTTGGAATTAAGAGCAACCTAGAAACAAAAAAGGTGTTCAAATATTTATTTTAACAGCATCTTTTGGAACATGTTTATTTCCCTTAAAAACGACACACAGGAAACATGTACACTGTAACAACACTTTCCCCTCTGTTTCTCCAGAAGAAAAATGTTTCTGCATGCCTGATAACAGATGGTGCAACCAACAGTAAACCTGGCTCTCTACACCAGTGAAGAACCATTCTCCAAATGCCCAGTGTGCCTCAGAGGAAATATACAATTTAAAAGTTGACCCTGTAGCAAAAATTTTGAGTCCAATTATTAAAATTTAGAAAAGAACTGGATTCAAATACTTACAAACTAGGCAGTTTTTAAAACTAGAACTTTAAGACCGTCCTGGGTCATCCATAATATATCAGAGTCACTCTTAGGGGTGGTAACAACATAAATATTATTTCACTTAACATAAGGCTAGTCCATGAAATAACAAAATCAAACAGTTGGGATAAAAATTTAATTCAACTTACTGTAGGGTATCAACACATATTTGAGCAGAAGTCAATTTCTTTGCACTCATATATAACTTCATTTCGAGTTTTACATAAATGCAAATAATCCTTTAAAAGACTTTAGACATAAGAAGGCAAACTTTATAAGTTAAAGCTCATAATTTTCCAATTTTCACAAATAAAAATTTAATGCAGGATCTATGATCTTGCATGCTATTAGTTGGTTTTCATTCGTTTTTTAAGTTTCACAAGAACTTTTATTTTCTAGGATACTACACATTCAAAAAACATCTTTATAATTACAGGTTGTCATTTTTTTCTACAAAAATAGAATTGCTCAAAAATTTATATCAATTTGCTTTTATTTTTCTATAAATATTTTAATAGAGTTGTTAAATATCAGAATGCCTGAATCATTTAAATTAATCCGTGTAGTCAAAATACTTAATATTTAAAATGTCTAGCAAACGTTTTTCATTTAATAAATGAAAAATTTATCGTGCAGTAAATGATATGTTCTGTCTTCATTTGTATTTTAGGTAGGTGAATACAATCATAGAACAGCAAAGTGTACCTCCTGCAAAGGTCAGACTTAAAGTAGCAGGGCAGTTTCTAGTGGCATTTCCATTCCATGTCTGTTGTATGAGGAAATATATAGAACCTACTTTAGGATATTTAATCTGGATGTTGAATTAACTCATGCAGCCAGCATAAGATAAGGATTGCTGAATAAGGGAATCACAAACTTTAGTTCAAAATTTTGATGTTTTAAATATACTTATTTAGTGAGTGGCTATACCAGCGAAGGGTAACATTAATGAAAGTAAGAATGAAGTTTTAAGCATGAAACAGTAACTATAAACACAAACTGCTACATGGAGACTCACTAATATTATAGCTTTATATTGTTTTCATTTTGATAGTGGGTTTAAAATCTGTGTTCAGAGCTACAGAAATATCCAGAGTCAAAAAATACTTATCTCAAGGTCTCTTTCTAAAAGAATGAATTTCCAAAATAGTTTTATTATATAAATTTTTTTAAAGCCACTTTTCCTGCAAAAAGGTAAGAACAAGATAAAATCGCTTGCTTTCCTACCCCCCTCTAGTTAACCAGTACATATTTAAGCACCTATGATGTGGACAGCACTAAATTTAGTAACAAATTATCAGTGTAATATTAGCTGCTTTAAAAATAACTATTATTTTACATTAATTCTTTCAAAAATAAACGTACCTAGTGTAAGCCAATCAATCTCATTTTATCATTTAGTTACTGACTGAGATTTCAATCTTCTTTGAATGTTCTAAAACTTATCAGGCTCTATCTGCATTGAATAATAAAAGCAAATCAAATCAAGCCTTGATTATATTCAGCTAGCATGAACAATGAAAGTGAGTCAAACATTCTCCTTCAAACTGAGAAACTGGATTACATCTTTTGGTATGAGTTCAATTAATTTCAAGTATTCATCACTGGTAGAATTAAATTTCTTCCTTTCTCAGGTAAGAATAATCATTAAACTCAAGTGCTTAAAGAATAAATAAAGGCAATAATAGATAAATATATAATTCTATATTTGGATTGCAAGAATTAAAGTAAAAGCAAAACACATACACACACAACCAGAGTCGCCAGTCATTTATCTTCATATAATCAGACAATAATTTTGATGACAGAATACTTGGATTAAATTACCTTTTTTTTTCTGTGCTTTAAGATAGAAATTCAAAGCACTAAAATGCCGACTAAGTAAGCACGGGTATGAATTGTGAGTAAAATATGAATACTGATATTTTTGTAATAGTTTGGGTCTCATCAAGAAGAGGCCTATTTCAGGAGCATAATAAATACATATTGAATAAGACTTTGGTACTGATGGTGCTGGGTTCAGAACTCAGGGAAGATTTTGCAAACAGAAAATATTTTTCACAGAAAAAAGTGCAAGGAAAGCAGATAGGGATAAATAGTGTTAAAACTTTTTTTCTTAATGATTCCTCCGATTAGCCTAAATAGTCCTCTATCAACATGCATTTTTAGAAGAAGAAATTCATCTCTTAAGGAGGTCTATAATCTGTCTTAAGCCTTACTATAAAATAAAAAAGCAATAATTTGATAAAATGCTAAAATAGAAATAAGACAGTGATATTTGAAAAATCTTAAAATGTGGGAAGTATTCTCCATGACTAAACTAATTAAATTCCCAAAGTGGTAAAATATTTCATCATTAATAGGTGATTGCATGTCTGAAATGAAAAATGTTACTTCTGAATAGCCTGAGAAAAAGAACATGCCAACAATTTAGAAATTAAACCCTACACAAGTGTTGACAGCCATAGTAAGAAAAGAGTGCATACAACAAATGTTAAGAGCTATTTACAGATTTAAAAGCAGTTCCCATTCTTTCAGCAAAATTGGTGACATAAAACCATTTGTACCAGATTATCATAGTCATCTTTCACAGAGAAAAAATACCAATGCAGTTAAGAGATTTCTCAAAAGATTCACCATTATATTGATCATTTTTATTTAAACCTTTAAGATTTTTATCCATGCTTGTAAATAAGGCAAAAGAAAGGCAGAAAAGACATCTTGGGATGAAAACTAAATTTTAATTTTAGTTTCTCTTTTCTTTTTTTTTTTTTTTTTTTTGAGACAGAGTCTGGCTCTGTCGCCCAGGCTGGAGTGCAGTGGCACAATATCGGCTCACTGCAACCTCTGTCTCTCGGGTTCAAGCGATTCTCCTGCCTCAGCCTCCCGAGTAGCTGGGATTACAGGCGCCAACCACCACGCCCAGCTACTTTTTTTGTATTTTTAGTAGAGATGGGGTTTCACCATGTTGGCCAAGCTAGTCTCGAACTCCTGACCTCAGTGACCCATCCACCTTGGCCTCCCAAAGTACTGGGATTACAGGCATGAGCCACCACACCCGGCCTTCTCTTTTCTAAGGTTAAAAAAAATGACACTGAAATCCTGAATAACAATTATAATTAATAAAGATACACAAGAACATGCCAAGAATTCATCCTATCAGCAGATATAATGCTGGGTAGTAATGAAGTTTGCTTATCGGTAGCACTCCTTTAATCAAGTTTTCCATTCTGAAGACTATTTTTGGCTTTCTCTTGTCTGATGTGAGAGATGACTTTGATGCAACCTTTTGAAATTTTGATCATCCACATGACATTCATCACATCCAAAACAACACAACTAATGACCCAGGATAACTGGATTAAAACTCCAAGCCTTATGTAGGGTTCTGTTCCATACACGGAATACATGAAGCCATAATGAGGAAGCATTGAGGCAATCCGCACGATGAAGAATACTACTGTCATGAGTATTCCATTGATAACGATAGCTTTAGAAAACTTGGGATACTTCAGAGCTTCAAAGAACCACCTGAAAAACGAATTAAAGAAACATCACATTTATAGTGCATCTCTGGAGATTAACCATTTTTATTTTAGTTTTTAAATTTTAAAATTCAGTGAAGGAGGAGCAAAGGGCCTAGAATAGCATACGCAGTGCTGAAAAAGAACAAAGTTGGAGGACTCACACTACCCATTTCTAAGACTTACTATAAAGCGACGATAATCAAGTCAGCATGGTGTTGGTGAAAGAATCAATAAACCAATGGAAGAGAAAAGAGAGCACAGAAACAGACCCACACAAATATACTCAACTGATTTTTGACAAAAGCATAAAGGTAATTCAGTGGAGAAAAAAAGTCTTTTCAACAAGGTGTGCAAAATTGTACATCAACATCGAGAAAAATGAAATTAAGCAGAGATGTCACACCTTACACAAAAATTAACTCAAAATGGATCACAGACCTAAATGTAAAATGCCAAACTATAAAACTTCCATAAGAAAAAAGGAAAAAAACCTGCATGATCTTGCATTTGGTGGTGGTATTTTAGATACAACACCAAAAGCATCATCCATGGAAGAAAAAGTTGGTTAAGTTGGACTTCATTAAAATTAAAACTTGCTCTGTGAAAGACACTGTTAAAGACAACCACACACTAGGAAAAAATATTTAAAATATACATGTATGATAAAGTACATGTTTACAAAGTACACAAAGAATTCTTAAAAGTCAACAATAAGAAAACAACCCAATTAAAACACTGGTAAAAGAGCATAACAAACACCTCATCAGAAACTATATATAGATGAAAACTAAGCATATAAAAAGATGTTCACTACTGTCATTAGAAAGTGCAAATTGCAGTGGCTCACGCCTGTAATCCCAGCACTTTGGGAGGCTGAGGCGGGTGGATCACCTGAGGTCAGGGGTTTGAAACCAGCCTGGCCAGCTGGGTGCAGTGGCTCACCCCTGTAATCCCAGCACTTTGGGAGGCTGAGGAGCGTGGATCATCAGGTCAGGAGTTCAAGACCAGCCTGGCCAAGATAGTGAAACCCCGTCTCTACTAAAAATACAAAAATTAGCCAGGCATGGTGGCGGGCACCTATAATCCCAGCTACTCAGAGGCTGAGGCAGAGAACTGCTTGAACCCAGGAGGCGGAGGTTGCAATGAGCCGAGATCACACCACCGCACTCCAGCCTGGGCGACAGAGCGAGACTCCATCTCAAAAAAGAAAAGAAAAGAAAAGAAACCAATGTGGCCAAAATGGCGAAACCCCATATCTACTAAAAATACAAAATTAGCTGGGTGTGGTGGAGCATTCTTGTAATCCCAGCTACTTGGGAGGCTGAGGCAGGAGAATCTCTTGAACCTGGGAGGCAGAGGTTGCAGTGAGCCGAAATCGTGCCATTGCACTCCAGCCTAGGCAACAAGAGTGAGACTCCCGTCTCAAAAAAAAGAAAAAAAAAAGAAAGTGCAAATTTTAGCAACAAGATACTATACACACCTATTAAAATATCTAAAATCCCAAAAAATGGACAATAACAATTGCTGGCAAGGGTGTAGAACAAGAGGAACACACATTCATTGCTGCTAGGAATGCAAAATGGTACAACCACTTTAGCAGGCATAAAACTAAACATATTCATAGCACACAAACCAGCAATCACATTCCTAGGTATTTTTCCAACTGATTAAAAAAATGTATGTCCACACAAAAGCTGCATACATGTTTACACCAGCTTTATTCATAACTGCCAACAACTACAAGCCATCAAGAGGGACAAACATTGTAGTACATCCATACAGTGAAATACTACTTAGCAATAAAAATAAACTATCAATCAATGTAACAGCAAGAATGAATCTAAAGTGCTAAGTAAATGAAATCAGTCTGAAAATCCTATACACTGTATGATTCCATTTATAGACATTCTAGAAAAAGCAAAAGTATCAAGACAGAAAACAGAGCAGTGGTTACCAGAGTTTTGGAAAGAGTGGAAGGGGATTGAGTAGGCAAAACAAGGGATATTTTAGGGTGGTGAAACTGTTCTGCATAATACTATAGTGGTGGATACATGACATTATGCACTTATCAAAACCCACAGAAGTGCACAAAAAAGTGAACCTGATGTATGCAAAATTTTAAACAATCAATTAGGAGGTTGGGGGATGCCAGGATGCAATGCAAACAGTGACAAAAGAATCTTAACTGTTACAAATGCATGATATAACATCCCTGAAAGGAGTAAGGTAGAAAGAGGTGCTGACCTAAGTAACTTCAAAGATGGAGACTATAAGACAAAGACAAAAGAAACTGTATACAGGCAATGTACTCTAGTTCACGGCAAAAACGATTAACAATTCTGAAACCATTATACATGTATATCAGGACTGAACAAATAAATAGATTTGTTTGATGAAAAATAGTGGGAACCAGGTTTCTCATTGTTGGAGTGAAAGGTTTCAGACAAGCAAGAAGAGGCTAGATTTTTTCCATGAGATACTGGATTAGATTTGGAAACAGTGAACTATTTTAGCTTGATATAGTTATAAATGCATACATACAGAAATAATTATAGATAGGTGTATACACACAGGTCAGCATATTTCCAGGTTCTGTCAGCTGGGAGCCCATAGAAACAATGATGCCTCAGTAACAATGAGCATACATGGCATCCACATGTTGGCTTCTAATACCACTCTCCAATGAAAGAAACTAGGGTTCCTTGAGAAATACCTGATTTGAGGGCTGGGAACAGAGAATACACAATATACAATATGAACCTGTTAGAGTATCATTTAGGGCCAGAGAGCAAGAAAGTGCTCAAAAAACAAAATGATGTTTCTTTATGTCAAAGGAACACAGAAACCAACCAAATGAGCTCTCCAGGTCCAAAACTCACAAATTGAGCAACAAAATAAATAATGTTGTATTGGATTATAACCTAAAGTATAAAATAAACATCCAGAAATCAATATTGATATAAATGAATGAATGAATAGGGGAGAAGAAACAAATCTGTTCCGAATAACTGCAAATAATTTATGTAGAAATCATACCTTCAATAAGGTAAAGCATAAACCCCTACTCCTTAAGTGTGGGCTGTGTATAGTGTAATGTATTGAACTGTTTCCCACTAAATTCTTTTTCTTTTTTTTTTTCCTGAGACAGAGTCTCGCTCTGTCGCCCAGGCTGGAGTGCAGTGGCGCGATCTCGGCTCACTGCAAGCTCCGCCTCCCGGGATCACGCCATTCTCCTGCCTCAGCCTCCCCAGTAGCTGGGACTACAGGCGCCCGCCACCACACCCGGCTAATTTTTTGTATTTTTTAGTAGAGACGGGGTTTCACCGTGTTAGCCAGGATGGTCTTGATCTCCTGACCTTGTGATCCACCCGCCTCAGCCTCCCAAAGTGCTGGGATTACAGGCGTGAGCCACTGCGCCCAGCTAAATTCTTATGTTGAAGCCCTAAAGCCCCAAAGTGACTATATTTCAAGATAGGTCCTTTAAGAAGGCAATTAAGGTTAAATAAAGTAACAAGGGTCAGGCCCCAATCCACTAGGACCAGTGCCCTTAAAAGAAGGGAGAGACCAAAGTTCTCCCTCTCTTCCTCCAAGCACACACAGAGAAGAGGCCATGTGAGGACACAGAGAGAAGCTGCCTTCTGCAAGAATAGGAGAGGCGCCTCACCAGAAACCAACCCTGCGGGCACCTTGATCTTGGACTTCCAGCTTCCAGCACTGTGCAAAAACACATTTCTGTTATTTAAGCCACCCAGACTGTGGCATTTTTTATGGCAGCCCCAACAAACTAATACACACAGTGACTTCTTTCCAAAGTGTACAGTGTAGAAGGGGCAGGGGGAAGGCAGGTGTGAGGAATAACTTTAAAATGGAGAAACCGGACAAACAGTACCTCAGGTGAACAAGCTTAACATCAACAATGATTAAGTCATATTCACAGCGTGCAGTCCTAATATGTGTGATGAGAACGGTACTGTCCCCCGGTGGTCTTCCTCCCCAAACCCCATAGCCCCAGTGTAATCATGAGAAAAACATCAGACAAACCCAAATTGAGGGACAGTCTACAAAACACCTGATCAGTACTCCTCAAAACTGTCAAGGTCACCAGAGACAGGGGACATCTGAGAGACGATCACAGCCAATAGTAGCCTAAGCAGACATGAAACTAAATGTAGTGTGGCATTCTGGAAGGGATCCTGGGACAGAAAAGGGGCACTGGGCAAAAACGAAAGAAATCCACACAAAGTATGGACTTTAGTTAACAATAACATATTAACACTGGCTCGCTAATTGTAACAACTGCACCCACTGATCTATGATGCTAACAATAGGGGAAGCTGGGTGTGGGGTACACGGGGACCCTCTGTATCAGCCTTCTGATTTTTCTGTAAATGTAAAACTATTCTAAAGATAAAAAGGTTTTTAAAAAGTCAGTGAACGTTCGCTCTATTCCACTTTTTCTTCCTTAAAAAAACTGCCTTGCCTAATTTTACATCATTTTAGAGATCAAATTGCAAAGGCAGTAAAACATATCTGTGTATCTTAATATTCAATTTAACTGAATTAGTCATGATTAAGCTAAAATTGTTCAACATAAGAAACTAAAAATTAATAGTTAAAAAGCTCGAAAACATTTTATTGAGTGATTAAAATATCAAATAATTTATATAGGATGAGAGATGTATTACATTTTATAAGTTTATGTAGGATAAAAGGGCTAAATTATCTAAGACAATTAAGAAAGACTATTTAGATAGCAATGGCTAAATTAATGAAATAATACTGCAAATAGGAAAAACATCACTAAAGCAATGACATCCACATTCTAATCCAGGTCTCTGATCCTCAAGCCTTCTCTTCTCCAGAGACTTCCCTTCTCCTTCAGCCATTCATTTCTTTGACTACATGGCAGCCTTGGAATTACTCAAGAAATATTATACCTCAGTGAACCCATTCTCTCTAATCATAAGCCTTCCATATTTCTCTTTACCCAATCTCACCTAAACTACTTCTTTGACCTTCAAATCCTCAAATCCCTCTCTATCAGCCTCTATGCTTTCACTTCCTTTCCTACTTAATCCAAACTCCAAGTTAACTTCAGAACACACATCAGCACCCTCCGTTCTCTCGCCACTTCATCTATCTCACCCACTCTGCTGATCTCCAGTGTTTCATCAAGCCAGCTTTCCTTAGGCAATACAGAATGACGTGAAGAGTAGGTAGGGTGCTCTGCAGTCAGGCCGCCTGGGTTGAAAGCCTGGTTCTGCCATGGAGCAACTGTGTGGTCTTAGCTCTCTCTGCTATTGACCTCTATGTTTGTTCTATCTCTATAAATGGGGATAAATGATAGTACCTCTTTTGTGCTATGAAGCTGCCATGACACAGAGTAACAACTCCCCCATACTGTAAATTCAATAAATATCATTACCCACCAATCTTTGTTAAGATAAATGGCACAAATATAATTTTAAAAGATTTGAACTTCAGCAGAATTCTCAAACTGGCTCGACGGTCCTTTCATTTAACTCCATAGTTCCCATATAATTGCTTCCAAACCTGTCCTGCCATTCAAGTCAATTCCCTTCCTCATTCACTTTTGTCTCTCAGTCCCATCAGAGCATCTGGTTTCTTACTGAGATATAGTTAATTCTTGAGCAACGCCAGGGTTAGGGGTGCTGACTCCCCACACAGTTGAAAATTGCTTGAATTTTGACTTGCCCAAACACCTGATTGTTGACCAGAAGCCTTACCTTCTATAACTATCTTCTATAGTTACAGAAACATTACTATATAATGTTATTTGCATTATATACTATATTCTTACAATAAAGTAAGCGAGAGAAAAATGTTATTTTCTAGAGAAAAGAAAATTATAAAGAAAAGAAAATATATGTACTATTAAGTGAAAGTGGATTTTGTAAAGGTCTTCATTCTTGTCGCCTTCACGTTAACTAGCCTTGAGTAAGAGGAGGAGTTGGACTTGCTGTCACAAGGGTGGCAGAGGTGGAAGAGGTGACGAAGTTGGAAGGAAAGGCAGGCACACTTACTGCAAATTTTATTGAAAAAAATCAGGATGTGGAGAAATAGGAACACTTTTACACTGTTGGTGGGACTGTAAACTAGTTCAACCCTTGTGGAAGTCAGTGTGACGATTCCTCAGGGATCTAGAACTAGAAATTCCATTTGACCCAGCCATCCCATTACTGGGTATATACCCAAAGGACGATAAATCATGCTGCTATAAAGACACATGCACACGTATGTTTATTGCAGCATTATTCACAATAGCAAAGACTTGGAACCAACCCAAATGTCCAACAATGATAGAGTGGATTAAGAAAATGTGGCACATATACACCATGGAATACTATGCAGCCATAAAAAATGATGAGTTCGTGTCCTTTGTAGGGACATGGATGAAATTGGAAATCATCATTCTCAGTAAACTATCGCAAGAACAAAAAACCAAACACCACATATTCTCACTCATAGGTGGGAACTGAACAATGAAAACACATGGACACAGGAAGGGGAACATCAGACTTCAGGGACTGTTGTGGGGTGGGGGGAGGGGGGAGGGATAGCATTGGGAGATATACCTAATGCTAGATGACGAGTTGGTGGGTGCAGCGCACCAGCATGGCACATGTATACATATGTAACTTACCTGCACGTTGCGCACATGTACCATAGAGCCTAAAGTATAATAATAATAATAGTAATAATAATAAAAAATAAAAAATAAAATAAAATAAATAAATAAATAAATAAATAAAAAAGAAAAGCTCCCAGGTCCTACAATAGAGAAGGCATGGTAGGTCACACAAAGAGTTCGAAATTTATCTTCATAATGGTGAAGCCCAATGAAGAGTACTAATGTAGAATAGAAATGACAAGAGAGATATATTTGGAGAAGCCCATCTACATTGATTCTTTTGGTAGTAAGGAACATTAGATTTCAAGTTTGTAGCTCAGAAATGAAGTACTTTTGCAAAGATCCCACAGATTCTAAGGTTTAAGTCAAAATTCTATGATGAAATGCAATAAATCAAAACATTTATGTTAGAAATCAAAAGTATTTTGTGCCACTTATTTATATTTATCTAGATTTATAATGTTATCTAAAGTCTTCTGTATGTTTCTAATCAATGTCATTGAACATCTTTAGTTGAAGCAGACATTTGAAGACTGAAACAATTCAGGAAACGGATTGTCTTCTTTGCAACATTCCATTTTAGGATACATTGTTTTAGACACATATAAGACGAATTTTAGCTGAAGGACAAATGAATCACATGTGATAGTTGTTTCAAATGTTCAGCATAGACACCACTTATTGTCGTATAAAAAAGGACTTTAATTTTGAGGAATTTGGAATCCCAGAGCTTAGAAGATCACCTTAGTCCTCTAAACTCGAGCATTCCTGTGATGAAAATGGGCATGGTTTAAGAAGTAGAAAGGGAAAACAGGGAAAAAAGAAAGACAGGGAAGTAGAAGAAACAGGGTTACACAGAAAAGGTAAAAGGGGGAAAATTAATGATTATTTTCTCAATAACTTGTCTCTCTCTAATACTTTGAAATGTCTTCAAGTCTTCCCGTAGCTCATAAAATGTCTTGATAATCCTTTTTTTCACTGAGGTGTGTCCGTGGGTCTGTTCCCAGGTTTTATCATTTGTCAAACCTCTCAACATCCATATCTCTATTGTGCAATTATAGGATATCTCCAGGAGGGATGAAACTTCATCTAACTGGATGGATTTTCCACTTATCACTTAAACAGGAATTTAATGGTAATTTTCAGGATTTTCTGCATCCTTAGAAGTATTACTCTATTTGCTTTCTAGAAGTGGTTGTAATAGAATATTTATATGGTGAAAAATTAATTTTGGTGTGTATCTAGGCAAAACTGGAAATAATCTACAGAATTCTGGTATTTTTTCAAGTGTAATTGTAAAGAATTAATTGACGGTATCTTGCTTAAACAGTTATATTCATGGCAACCATTTAGTCACGGTTTTAACTACTTAAGCAAAAATTTTTTAATTAGTAAAATCATATTGTGCCTTTTATTAGTTTATTTTGGCCACAGCTAGAATTTGAAAGTATGGCTTCAAATATGACTTGAAAACACTAATAATAATGTACCAAAATTTAACATAGTTTACCATCCAAAAATATATGATATCCACATGAAACATATAAAATAGTTTTCATAATATTAAATAAAGCTTAATATGATCTAATACACACTATTTGCCAATCTTATCAGAGTTAAAAATAGAATAACAGAACTGGTAGTTATCCATGTTAAACTCTAAATACAAGTTTGAATATTCTCTGTGATCTTGAGATTTAAATAAACTATTTATAATACATTCCTGCTGACAAGAGTCCATGTCTCTGAATCGAGACCTCAAAGCAGATATATGGTCCCAGCTGCCAAAAAGTGACAGAGAATTTTGGACATTCCACATGTCCAAATGATGGCTTCATCTTACTTTACAACATCTGCTTTTGGTAAAGTTCTTGTAGTCTTGTACGTTGCAGATATTTCAGAGAAGAGAGAGAACTCTGGTCAAAGCAGAATTATCTGTAATTTTGATATAAATTATGTTTAAGAGCCCAATATTTCTGTGTATGTAACCATTAAGTGATTAATTGTTTACTTAAAAATACTATTCCTTTGTGTGCTACCTCCAAAGTCCTCAGTCTCAGTAAACTCATAGGTTAATGGTGGCATTCCACTTGTAAACAGAAAATTACAATACTAGAGCTTTGTACAAGGTACCATGGCAGCAGAGAGAAGGAGTGTCTAGAATGGTTCAATAAATAATTTCTGGAAAAGATAACCTAAAACAAAAAAATACAACAAAAAATGGATTCATATAAACTCAAGCAAGAGACCTTTGGCAACATCTAGTTCAGCCTCATTTTATAGACAAGAACATTGATGTTTAAGAAAGATAAAACACTATGTTACTTAACATAGAAATTAATGCTGGAACTCAGAAATATACTACTAATTTAGTTCTCTTGAATCTCTCTGTACTTAATGATCAGTTTCTTGAGTCGCACTGCCCAGACCTAACTTCTAAACAGATTACTCCATCTTGTGTTGGTGCCTGGTCCAATCATCAGTGGTCAACTAAGGGTGGGATCACGTCATACAAAAATAGCTGAATCCTACCCTATTGTTGGTAGGTGGTACTCAGACAAAGGATTAGATGAATACATAGAATTGTCTACCACAGAAAGAATTTTACCACCATATTTGCCTTAAGAACTTTTGATTACCAAGTCAGAAATTTGTCTTCTATATATCAAGAAGGCAAAAGTCAAGAAGATTTTCAAGCAGAATGGAAGAACTTCATGAAAGTGAAGGCTCTTGAGGAAAGACCTTGTCAAGCTGCAGAGGACTGTATCCATTGCAAGAAATCACTCTGTGTATGGCAGAGAAGAAAGTTTTTGCAAAGGACAAATTGATGTCTCAGAAGAAAATTCTAGTTTTGCTTTAGGAAGTTTGCTTACAGTTGCTTAGCAGAGGAGAATGGTTGAACAGAGGAGAGAGAGAGAGAGAGGCAGAGAGAGAGAGAGAGAGAACAGAGAGAGAATGACAAGAAAGAAAGAGCGGGAGGGAAAAAAGGAAGGAAGGAGAAAGAGAAGAAAGAGGGAGATGAGGAAGGAAGAGAGAAGAAAGAAAAACAAAAGAAGAAAGACAGAGAGAGAAAGAAAGAAAGAGAGAGAACCAAAGAGAGAGAAAGAGAAGAAAGAGAGAGAAAGATAAAAGAGAGACGGAAGGAAGAAGGAAGGAAGGAAGGGAAGAAGGGAGCGAAGGAGGGAGGGAGGGAGGGAGAAAGGAAGAAAAGAAAGAGAGGCAGGCCAGAATGGGATTATGAGGGTCTAATACAATAGGCTACTGAATGAGATGTGATGGGGAAAGCAAGTGAAAGCTGCATGCAGCTTATCAGAATCAAAAAACAAGGTAATCAGAAACAGCAACAGCAATAAACCCTTATGGCTAGGGACTCCAGCATTGCTACAATTCTCAGAGAAAATACCTGAGATAATTTATTATCCAGACATCTGAAACCATCTGTGCATCATATTGAGGGCATATCCTGGTTGAATAATGGTAACATAAGAATTAATGAAGTATTTTCCTTTGTAAATGAAATACTGATGACTATATGTGATATAACAGAAAAGTAGATGCCACTTATTGTCACAATGATTGAGAAAAACAAGCAACATGAGCATGCTGTTTTTTACACAAGAAGATAGTGCTATGAGCTCATTGTAAGATATATGTCTGCCTGGTGTTGTTTTTATAAAGAAATCAAAAAGCAAAGGAGGTTGAATGTCTCCTGGATCCAAACAAAAATAATAAATAAATTCTAGAGCTCGTTAAAAAAAAAAAAAAAAAAAAAAGAAAAAAATCAATGTGTCAGTGGACTCATACAGTTCAAACCCATGTTGCTCAGGAGTCAACTGCATTAGAGTCCATCAACCATGAATTCCTTCCACTCTGACCCCAAGATCTCAAAACTTCTTCTCAGGCACCTTTACCTTTCAACTCAGAGAAGAATCCTCACCTTCTAGGATTTATTCAATAAACTACCCTGCCTTCCCTTGTTCTATCAAGTTCCCCTTCTATAAATTGATTCTTCTTTTACCAACATGCTCAATTCCTGCTAATCCAAAAACCTCCCCTCCACTGGTTCTCTTCTCTGCCAATTTTTTGAAAGGAGAGTCAGACATATTCACAGACATTCTTACTACACTCCCAAACCCAAGACGATATGACTGCAACTCTACAAAAGAAATTGGTCAGTTAAATATGTGCACATGTACCCTAAAACTTAAAGTATAATTAAAAAAAAAAAAAGAAAAAAAAGAAATTGGTCACCCATAGCTTCCTCATAACCATAGTGTTAGCTTCTGCCAATTTTTCCATCTAACCAGTGCCTGGTCTTTAAACCAGTTTCTTTCAAAGGAAAGAACCCAAATATTAATTCAAGGTGAAATAATATTTACATAACTGTCCTCCTTACCTCCCTCTTCCATAGCAGAAAGATCACTTACTTTGTTGGAATCCACCTCTTCTTACCTAATTAGAACATTCTTTCATTCTAGCAAATAAAGGCGAACAGTTTGTGAAGGTATGTACTGAATCTGAGAGGAAAGAGGGGAAGGGAGGAAAACATGCATGTGGGAAGGAAGGAAAGAAGAAGAAGAACACTTTCTTTTACCCACCATTTACTGTTATTACTAAGACAAGCATAAAAGACAGCAAATTGTATGTATTTATTAATACAATCCTCCCTTGACTCCAGAGAGAAAATCCTAATTTTGGTCATTTAGCAATTATTCCTCCTCCTACCCTTCCAAAGGAACTTGAACCTTCCCATTAAGTTTACTGGGAGTTAATTGTGTAGAGGTATCGTACTCACTAAAAATTGTGTAAAAACTAGAAAAAGTGTAAAAACTAGGAATTATTTGCTCTAATTCACATTTGGAAAAAGGATGGAGGGCTATTTGCAGGCACAGAAAAAAAAAGTGAGAAAAGAGGACAGGGACAAATAATTGATCCTTAATGGCACTGGTTTGTTGAGTTTTAGAGGAGTTGAGAGTCAGAAGTTTGAGAGAGCCTTAGGAAAGCTGTGGGGTCAAGATATTGTGAGTCCAAGAGGAATGAAGAGAATTTTAAGAAGTGCTGTTGTGAGTAACAAACTGGATCTTTGTTGACATCCCTGGAAAAACTCCAATAAGGATTTGGATGCTGTACTGTTTCTGGAACTCTGTGAAGGGACTGGGCTGTAAGCTGACTCTACTTACATCTTAGTTGCAAATGTAATTTCTTCAGGCATGTAAACATTTGTATTTAATAAATATTAACCCTGGAAGGTTAGGAATTTAAGAACTGAATTTTAGACAAGTTTGCCTCCAGCTCCATATTATTTTGGTTCCGCTACTACTCCTAAATTATTCCCTCATTATATCTACTCTTCTTTCTCTGATTCTCCAATCTTGTTTTTTTGTTTTTTTGTTTTTGTTTTTTATGTTGTTGTTTTTTGAGACGGAGTCTTGCTCTGTCGCCAGGCTGGAGTGCAGTGGTGCCATCTCGGCTCACTGCAATCTCCGCCTCCAGGGTTCAAGCGATTCTCCTGCCTCAGCCTCCTGAGTAGCTGGGACTATGCGCCACCACACCCAGCTAATTTTTTTTTGTACTTTTAGTAGAGACGGGGTTTCACTATGTTGGCCAGGATGGTCTCGATCTCCTCCTGACCTTGTGATCCACTCGCCTTGGCCTCCCAAAGTGCTGGGATTACAGGCGTGAGCCACCACGCCTGGCTGATTTTCCAGTCTTAAACATTTAACTCTAATCTTCTAAATATATCTTTTCTCACAGGTTAAAATATCACCTTATTCTGATCATCCCAACATTCCTCTCTCGAGCTCTCACTAAATTTCCACTCAGATGCTCTGTTTGTCCTCTTATCCAATATCTCTGCACTAAATTTGTCACCTTCCCTCCGAGTCTTCCTAATTCCCTGTCACTTTTGATGGGCACATTTCTCTCGGTCCAATATAGGATTTGTCTTAAACTTGTCCATATTCTCTAATTTTTTATCCATTCATTGCCAATTTCATTTCATTTCTTCAAAATCTCTATTTTGTCATCTCTCTAGTCCCACAGCTTAATATGGACTCCTATTTACTTTCTGAACTAATAAAATTATACTGTCCATTCACACAACTAAGAACTGGGTAACCTAACCCAAACTTTTGTCTCCAGTGTTACAGTCTATCCTACAAATATCAAAAGTTATAACCACTCAGTGCTCTTTCCAGAAAGTCTTTCTCCACTATAATCTCACTGTCTACTGGGTCAAGTTCAATCAGCTCTCCCAGACACTCAACATCCTCTACATCTATCCACCCTACTCCTAAGACATACTCTTTGATCCTACACTTTCTCTTTCCCATAGCATGTTTATTTCACTTTTCAAAATCCTATGCTGATTCTTTTCTTCTTGAATGACGGCCCTTCCCTCTCTATCCACTTCTTTAAAAAAAAAGTCCTAAAACATTTCAAAAGTGTATGCCACGTTCTCCGTGAAGCCTTACATGACAAATATCAATCAATGATAGGTCTTAAAATGTGGTTTATGGGAGGTCTTCAAGATACAATTATTTTAATAATAGTATTAAAACATTATTTGCCTTTTTCATTGTGCTGACTTCTATACTGATAGTGTAAAGTGCTAGTAAATAAAACTGTTGGCATCTTAGCACAAATAAAGAAATGGTATTAGTAGCCACTGTATCCTTTCCCACCACACACTTGTTTGCAGTTAAAAACAAAACCAGAAAAAAGTTTCAGTTAGAAATGCCCTTAATGAAGCAGTAAGAATTATTTATTATTTTTATTAAATGACTTCTGAGTATGTGTCTTTTTAATATTCTGTATGATAAAATGGGAAGTACACATAAGGCATTTCTGCTACAAAGTAAAATGGTTTTCTTGAGGAAAAACCCTCAAGTGGTGGTTTAAATTGTAAGCTAAACTACCAGGTTCTTCCACAGAATGCCATTTTTACTTGAAAAAAAAACACAATAAACTACGATTGCTTGAGCCATCTGGCAGGCACTCTCTCAAAAATAAAAAAAAAGTGGGCTTGTCACATAAAGAAAAGCAACTGACAGTTTTGATGCCAACAACAAAATTTGAACTTTCAAATGAAAATCAGAATATTGGAAAATTTGTATCTGCAACTGTGAGCTTGACAGCCTCTCAATACTTAAAGACTTTTCTAATGAGATCTGCAGTGATATTTTAAATGTCATCTAATAAATGTTCAACATTTAGAAGACCTACATAACTCAATGAGCCAGTATTTTCCCAATGACCAAGACATGATGAATCAAAATTATGCATATGTAAAAGATTGAAGGCCTGCCAGGTGCGGTGGCTCACGCCTGTAATCCCAGCACTTTGGGATGCCGAGGCGGGTGGATCACAAGGTCAGGAGTTCAAGACCAGCCTGGCCAACATAGTGAAACCCCATCTCTACTAAACATACAAAAAATTAGCCGGGCGTGGTGGCAGGTGCCTGTAATCCCAGCTATTCAGGGAGGCTGAGGCAGGAGAATTGCTTGAACCTGGGAGGCGGAGGTTGCAGTGAGCCAAGATCGCACCACTGCACTCCAGCCCAGGTGACAATGCGAGACTCCATCTCAAATAAATACATAAATAAATAAATAAATAAATAAACAAACAAATTTTAAAAAACTTTAAAGCCCAAGAAAGGCCAATGAATTTTAATATAGCAGAGTATGAAAAGTTCATTGATATGGTTTCAGATTTCACATTTACTTACCCTTTAAGAAACTACCTCTTGGTATATTTTGATGACGTATTAAGGAATATCCACAATTATTAGTATTTGAAAAGGCCACTAAAATACTTTTTTTCTATTGCGTAATTAACTCTGAGAGGCCAGATATTTTTCATATGCTTCAAACACTACATATCACAACAGACTGAAAACAGAAGCCAATCTGAGAATCCAGCTGAATTCTATCATTCCAGATATTAAAGAGATTTGCAAAAATGTAAAACAATGACACTGTTCATACTGTTTTTTTTGTTTGTTTTGGCAATGCAGTTATTTTTCATACACACACAAATATTGTGTTAACATGGAATATTACTGTTAATATTCAATGAGGTAATAATTTTTTGTTTTTTTCTGAGACAAAGTCTCACTCTATCACCCAGGATGGAGTACAGTAGCATGATCTCGGCTCACTGCAACCTCCACCAACCGGGTCCAAGTAATTCTACTGCCTCAGCGTCCCGAGTAGTTGGGACTACAGGCATGCGCCACCACGCCCAGCTAATTTTTGTATTTTTAGTAGAAAAAAGAAAAAATTGTATTTTATATTTTTAGGTACTATTTTCTCAAACACAGACATGAAGCCAGACACTATATCTAAAGCTCCTTGAAGTCACAGAATGGGACATTTAGGTACTGAAGAGGTATTTAATAAATATTGAATGAACATATTAAGAAACACAGGTGCAAAGCTTTTACAAGGTATTCAATTTCAATATCAATTCATAAAATATGTCCTCAAAAACAATTAAGAGCATTTAGGCAAGAAAGAAGTTAGCACCATTAAATTACTTTATATAAAAGAAACCTGCGTGTGGGCATAACTCAGCAGCAGAAATTTCACTGAAGCCCAGGTGTCTAAACTACTTCAGTATTTTTTCACTCTATACCCCAGCACATGTATGCCATGTGCCTTCTTATATACAAAGCTCTAAAATGGAGAGAAAATAAAAATACTTCAAATTAAAAAAGAAAACAACTAAACTATGGAAACTCTGACAGAAGCTGTGCTCAATTTGTTACAATCTCCTTACTGCCCAATGATACCATTTCTTATTCATATTCTAACACCAGTTCTCATTTTCTTAACAGGAAGGATTCAAAGCTTTTAGATAAAGGTACAGTATAATTTTTTATTATAAAATTATAAAATTAGACTATCTCTAATTTTATAATTTTTCTAAAAGAGTTTCAAACAAAAACAAATGGAGGTGCCTATTAGTGTCAAAGGTAGCTTTATCCTGCTTCAAAATCTCATAATCAGAATCATATTCAAGAGATAGAATTAGCTAAAGCTTAACTTATCACCTCTTGGGAGTCAATCATTCAAAAAGCAATCAAATGGCTACTACATGCCAGATAATGTGTGGACACTGGACCATGCAAAGTTTAACAAAATTTGGCCCTTGATCTAATGAGATGTAAAGACAAATAGGAAACATAAAAAAGACAGAACTTTGCAATAAAATACATTAAGTATAGTAATATACACATACGTTGCTATTATGAAAGGATATGTAAGAGGCACCCAACTCAGCCTGGAAAGAGATGGGTTTTAGTGATGGAAATTATCCCTGGGTTGAGTTCTAAATAACAAGAGGACAGGAGGCATTGCCAGTAGATGGACAAGCTGGTGTGAGATGAGAGTTTGAGGGGCCATGTGTCAGAAGGAGATAAGACAGCTCTTCTTGCAGAGCTTTCTGTGTCACACTGAGAGCTCATATTTTATCCTATAAGCAGCCAGAGCCACTGAGAAGTTTTAACCAAGGAAGCTGCATATTTTTTTCTTCTTAAGCTATGTCGTATGCTCCTACAAAGCCATATATTTCTTTATTGTGAAAGATAATAATATAGAAGAGAGATGAAAGGGGAACAGGATAGGAGACAGGAGATGGTCTGTGACAAGGGCTGGAAAACTATTTCCATAAAGAGCCAGACAGTGAACATTAAAGCAGTAGCTGTTGGAGGCCATCTGTTCTCTGTCAGAACTACGCAATTCTGCCATGGTAGAATTAAAGCAATCATGGCAGAAAAGTGAACATGGCTGTGCTCCAGTATAACTTTGTTTACAAAAACAGGCAGCGGGTCTGGCCCATGAGCCATGCATGGTTTGCCAGCATGGCCTAGAGCCCCACTGACCAAAAGAACTTTCCACAATAATGAAAATGTTCTACAAAAGGTGTGTTGCTCACACATACCTGTAGGTTCCGTGTATGGCCACATGGAGCCATAAAGCACTAGAAATACCAGAAGTTAGACTAAGGAATTGAATTTTTAATTTTATTTCCTTTAAATGATTTAAATGTAAATATTCATACATGGCTTGTGGTTACTCTACCAAACAGTACAGAGTTAGAAACTGGTAAGGTAGCCAGCAAGAGATGGTGAACTAGGGCACTGAACGTAGAGACAGAGAAGAGGTGGTAAAGGTGACAAATATTAGGAGGTGATATGGTAGAACCTAATGCTGGACCAAATATAGTGAGGGAGAAATAGTCAAAAACACTTCACCCATGTTGAGCAGCAGTAACCAAGTGGACAGCTGGGCCGTGCACTGAGTATAGAGGGAAATATGTTGTGTTACTTTACACATGTTGATTCAACGTGCCACCTAAGAGAATAAAACACTTGACTATAATACAAAGAAATAGGTAATATTAAATATGTTCTTTTCATAGATAAAATGACTATAATACAGGAATATTAAGTAACTTGTCCAAGGTCATTGCAACTTGAGTTTATCTGATTCCAAAACTAAGGCACAGTCCCTTACACCAAGATGAGTAAATAGTTAAGAGCTGACACCTTGGGAGGAAATAACTCACCCAGAGAGAAGCAGGGAGAATATTAGTGAGAATGTCTCAAAAAAAAAAAAAAAAAAAAAAAGGCTGGGCATGGTGGCTCACGCCTGTAATCCCAGCATTTTGGGAGGCCGAGGTGGGTGGATCACCTGAGGTCAGGAGTTCGAGACCAGCCTGGCCAACATGGCCAAACCCCATCTCTACTAAAAATACAAAAATTAGCCAGGTGAGGTGGCAGCGGATGCCTGTAATCCCAGCTACTCAGGAGGCTGAGGCAGGAGAACCGTTTGAACCTGGGAGGTTGGGGTTGCAGTGAGCCAAGATCACACCACTGTACTCCAGCCGGGGTGACAGAGTAAGACTCCATCTCAAAAACAAATAAATAATAAAAATTAAAAAGCGGCCGGGTGCAGTGGCTCACACCTGTAATCCTAGCACTTTGGGAGGCCGAGGTGGGCAGATTGCCTGAGCTCAGGAGTTCGAGACCAGCCTGGGCAACACTGTGAAACTCCATCTGTACTAAAATACAAAAAGTTAGCCAGGTGTGGCGGCATGCGCCTGAAGTCCCAGCTACTCGGGAAGCCAAGGCAGGAGAACTGCTTGAACCCGGGAGGTGTAGGTTGCAGTGAGCCAAGATCACGCCACTGCACTCTAGCCTGGACGACAGAGTGAGACTCTGTCTCCAAAAAACAAAAAAAAAAAAAAAAGAAGAAGAAAAGAAAAAAAGACAGTTGATCCAGACTAATCACCTGGTAAACACACTAATGTCAAACCTCTTGATAAAGAGACTGAGACTAATAAAATTTGTAGCAAGAGAGCCTTCATCTATGGGATGCTTTTAGAAGAACATACTTAGTCTAGGATTGCTTATGGTAAATGACCCAGGAATTAATGGACTTATGAGATCTGACCCCCTTGAGAATGTCACATAAGCTATGTAACTCAAGATTAACTGGAGGTGTTTTATCACCAAGAGAGCTCCTTCTATGTAAATGATATGAACTGCACACATCACCTAGAGACCTCACAGGTTCCCAGGTGGTCTGGTGGTTAAACAAAAATTTTAATAAAAAATAAAATTATTTTTAAAAAGAGACCTCACGAGTAATCTTGTTCCAGAGTCTACCCTAGGCACACAGACCTAGGGAGCCCTGTCAATCATCCTGAACGTCTTCCTGCTTTGCTTGTGCCTCCAATGGCCAGTATCTTCGAAATTATTCATGAGGCTTCATTCAGGGTAAGCACTCTAACTTATGTGTCTCTGATGTGGAATACTCCCAACTTTCTGTGTTATCCCTGTACTAAATAACAAAAGACAACATATAATCATAGAAGCCTTCCCCAGGTTTTAGATTTTGACTAAGACTTGAAGGATAAGTAAATTTTTCAAAGATGGGGAGAAAATGGAGGATATGAATAAAGGAAGAAATATGAGAAAAATCCAAAGGAACATAAGACGGTAAGGATACAAAACTGATTCTAATGAATAATTTAAAAAAAGAGGCTGAAGGCATATGGAGCACATCACAGAGAACTTCAGAAGTCAGAGAGAGATGTGTAAACAGGATGCAGCTTTTAGTGAAAAAATAAGGTAGTGAAAGTGGAATGTAAGAAAGATGATTCTGGTAACACTGTGAGGAAAGGACTGAGAGAGGGTGTATCTGGAATTAGGAAGTCAGTTAGAAGCTACTGTAGAAATTAAACCCTTGCATGTATGGCCAAATGACTTGACAAGGGTACCAAGACTACACAATGCGGAAAAGATAGTCTCTTGAACAAATGTGCTGGAAAAACTACATATCCACATTCTAAGAATGAAGTTGGACCCCTATACCATATATAAAAATTAATTCAAAATGAATTAAAGACCTACACATAAGCCCAAACTATAAAACTCCTAGAAAGAAATATAGGGGGAAGGCTTCAGGATATTAGACTTGGCAATGATTTTTTGGATATGATACAAAAAGCACAGGCAACAAAAAAACAGACAAATGGGACCTCATCAACTCTAAAATCTTCTGCACATCAAAGGAAACAATCAGCAGAGTGAAAAAGCAACCTATGGAATAGATGAAAATATTTCCAAATCATGTATTTGATAAAGTATCAATATTCAGAATATAGAAGGAACTACTACAACAAAATAAATAACCCAATTTAAAAACGGGCAAAGGGCTGGGCTCAGTGGCTCATGCCTGTAATCCCAGTACTTTGGGAGGCCAAGGTGGGAGGATTACTTGGGGTCAAGAGTTCGAGACCAGCCTAGCCAACATGGCAAAACCCCATTTCTACTAAAAATACAAAATTAGCTGGGCATGGTGGTGTATGCCTGTAATTCTAGCTACTCAGGAGACTGAGGCACAAGAATCACTGGAACCCAGGAGGTGGAGGTTGCAGTGAGCCAAGATCACGCCACTGCACTCCAGACTGGGTGACGGAGCAAAACTGCATAAAAAAAAAAAAAGGAAAAAATTGGCAAAGAACTTGAATAGGCAATTCTTTAAAGATATACAAATGGCCAACAAATGCGTGAAAAGATGCTCCACACCATGAATCAAAGTAAAATGTAAATCAAAACCGCATGACCAGCCAGGCATGGTGGCTCAAACCTGTAATCCCAGAATTTTGGGAGGCCAAAGTCAGAGGATCGCTTGAGCCCAGGAGTTGGAGACCAGCCTGGGCAACATGGTGAAACTCCTTCTCTACAAAAAATACAAAAATTAGCCAGGTGTGGTGGCACATGCCTATAGCCCCAGTTACTTAGAAAGCTGAGGTGAGAGGATCCTTTGAGCCTGAGAGGTCAAGACTGCAGTGAGCCAAGATCATGCCACTGCACTCCAGCCTGGGAACCAGAGTGAGACCCTGTATCAAAAAAAAAAAAAAAAGAAAAGAAAAGAAAAGAAAAAGAAAAAGAAAAACACATGACATACCACCTCCACCCATTAGAATGGCTACTATCAGAAGAACAGAAAACAGCAAGTGTTGATGAGGATGTGAAGAAATCAGAACCCTTGTGCACTGTTAGTGGGAATGTAAAAAGATGTATGCATTATGGAAAACTGTCTGAAGGTTCATCAAAAAATTAAAAGGACCATCATATGATCCAGCAATCCCACTTCTAGAAATATATCCAAAAGGATTTGAAACAGGGTCTCAAAAATATATTTGTATCCCCATGTCCATTTCAGCATTATTCACAATAGCCAGGGGTGCAAGTAAACTCAATGTCCATGGACGGATGAATGCATAAGGAAAATGTGTTACACATACAACAGGAATATTATGCAGCCTTTAAAAAGAAGAAAATCCTGTCATATGCTACAACATGATACATTTCAAGGACATTATAGTAAGCAAAATAAGCCAGGCACAAAAGGATAAACACTGTATGATTCCATTCATATGAATTATTTAGTCAAAATCATAGAAACAGAAAGTAGAAAGGTGGTTGTCTAGGGCTTGCAGGAGAGGGAATTAGTGTTTAACGGGCGTAGAGTTTCAATTTTGCAAAATGAAAAAGTTCTAAAGGTCTGTTGCACAATAATGTGAATATACTTAACACAACTGAACTGTATTCTTAAAAATGGTTGAGATGGGCCAGGCACAGTGGCTCATGCCTGTAACCCCAGCACTTCAGGAGGCCGAAGCGGGTGGATCACTTGAGGTCAGGAGTTTGAGACCAGCCTGGCCAACATGGCGAAATCTCGTTTCTACTAAAAATACAAAAATTAGCCAGGCATGGTGGTGGGCACCTGTAATCTCTGCTACTTGGGAGGCTGAGGCAGGAGAATCACCTGAACCTGGGAGGTGGAGGCTGCAGTGAGCAGAGATGGTGCCATTGCACTCTAGCCTGGGCAACAAAGCGAGACTCCATCTCAAAAATAATAATAATTCACTAGTGATGACTATCAATATTACAAATTGTTAGTTTAGTTATTTACATTGTATGTATTTAAAATAAAAGTAGTCTTTTAAAAAAAATAAATTTTTTACAGACAAGGTTTCTCTGTTTTGCCCAGGCTGGATCTCAGCTCACTGGACTCACTGCTTAAACTCTTGGACTCATGCGATCCTTCCACCTTAGCCTCCCAAACAGCTAGAACTATGGGCAAGCACCATCGTGCCCAGCTAATTTTCTTTTCTTTTTTTTTGTAGGGATGGGATCTCACAATGTTACCCAGGCTGGTCTCAAACTCCTGGCCTCAAGCAATCCTCCTGCCTCAACATCCCAAAATGCTGGGATTTATAGACGTGAGCCCCTGAGCCCAGCCAAAAGTAGCCTTTTAAATTTAAAAAATAAAAAGATTATGTATTTCAATGAGGCACTAAGATAATGTCAATATAAGAATTTGGGGACAGGAGGAAGTTAGTGTCAGGAATATGAGCTAGACTCAAAATGAGCCACAGTGATATTTGTCCTTTTCCATAAAGAGCCCCCCTCAATTCTAAGATTCAGTGAATACCATTCGTCTTGCAGTGTACAACATGGAGGGTGGAAGAATGAGCTGGAAGCAGGCATCATAAAGCACCATCGTACTGCAAAGAGCAGGGTTTAAAAGCTAGCACCACCACCTGCTAGCTAGGGAAACTTGGGTAAGTTACTCTAACCTTTCCAAGGCTCACTTTCCTCATTTGTATGATGGTGATGACAATTCATATCACAGATCCGTATCTTTTATATAGTAACTTTAGGATCATGGGAAAAGGATTTGCCCAAACTAAAAATAAACAGCACGACTTTAAAATAATCAATGATATCAGTAACATACCGCTGATTCACAAACGGGCTGGAAAGCTCTGCAAGCAGGCGAAAATTCCCAATGTATGCCAGCACTCCATTTTTCTGAATGATAAACATAAAACACAATGTCAAGGATAACATTCTTAAAAAAATCCCCAAATACCGTAGAAATATCCAATAGCTTCTCAGCATAATATAACAATCAATACCAAAACAGATCAAGAAGTTTTCTACCTTTTACTGTTAAACTGATTTTCTTCATGAGAATATAGAAAGATCCTTGGAATTCTACAGTATTTTTAAAAAACAGTAAATTATACACTTATGTTTACTTAAGTATACAGTGCCCACTTAATGAAAATAGGCTTCAAGCAGTTGTGTCACGTTAAACAAGAGAACTCTGTAAATAACCATTAGTAATGGCATTTTCAAATTACTGTAGAAAAGAATGATCACGTGGCACGCTCCTGTAGCCCCAGCTACTCGGAAGGCTGAGGCAGGAGAATGGCGTGAACCCGGGAGGCGGAGCTTGCAGTGAGCCGAGATCGCACCACTGCACTCCAGCCTGGGCGACAGAGCGAGACTTCGTCTCAAAAAAAAAAGAATGATCACAAAGTACTGTGAATTTCATAAGATGAGGAGTTTTATAACAATTTAACACCTGATAGTAACTCACTTTATATCCATTACTAAGTGGAAGCACCTTAAAAATCTCAAAAAAAGCACTTATCCTCAATAACAATACACAAGCCTGTGAGTACAGGTGTATTTGCCCAGTATGACAACGTATGCCACCATGTTTGTTCTGAAAAATATATTTGTGAATCAGAAGATCCTGGAGCTAAATTTAGGATCTTTGAGACCTTTCTAAATTTAAACATAATACCTAGTACATTCTACCAATTAAATAATATGAAAAGTTTAGCAGAGTTAGTAAACATTGGAAGGAAAACCAAAAGTATACATTCTAAAAATTTTACTTAATATACTTTAAAAATTGCTACTAAGTAAATGGAGTCACTCCAGCACTTCCAATTAAACCAGAATTATGATTACATGCCAAAGAAAACAGTCCTCCCCACCCTAATACATTAGATGTAAACAAAAGTTTGGAAACTATTTTTCTACTGGCTATACCATGCTGCCTTCCAAATGAGAACAATATGAAGCATTAAAAAAAAATAGGTGGACTTTTTATTTGATGATTTTTAGTATTTATTCATGAAAATTACTTTAGGGATTCAAAATTCTAAGCTAGATTATAAGAACTACCTTTAACAAGGTTAATCTAAAACTTTTTATAATCACAAATTCATTATCCTTAGCAATACTGGAATGTGTGATGAGGAAGAAGGAAGGAGGGATGGCCAAAGACACAGAAACAGCAGGCAAGAGGAGCACTGAATGCACAGGGGGTGACCAACTTTTCAGAGAGTCAACCAGGGCACAGCCATATCAGTCCAGAGACATAACAATGTAGGAGAAAGAATTATGCACAGGTTTTATTACTTTAACACACAAATAGGAAGAATAGGTATTTATTTGAAATTATTATTCTATACTAGTTTTCTGTTATACTAAATGCTTTTATTTAAACAAGATGGAAGAAGTGCAGATTAATTTAGATGTGCTTGCCTGTCTTATCCCAGACTTGAGAGACACAGTCTCCTTAGGTGCTTGCACATCTCCTTCACCAAGCCTGTATTAATTAGTTTGTTAGCGCTGTCATAACAACGTACCAAAAACTGGGTGGTTTAAGCAACAGAAATGTATTGTCTCACAGTTACAGAGGCTAGAAGTCCAAGATCAAGGGGTTAACAGGGTCATGAGCTCTCTGCAGGCACTAGGGAAGAATCTGTTCTAGGACTCTCTGCCAGCTTCCTGCAGTTCCTTGGCTTGTGGCAGCCTAACTCCAGTCTCCACGTGGCATTATCCCTGTGTGCATGTCTGTCCAAATTTCCCCGCTTCACAAGGAGATCAGTCATAGTGGATTAGGGGCCCACCATATTTTAATACAAACTCATCTTAACTAACTACATCTACAATGACCCTATTTCCAAATGAGGTTACATTCTAAGGTACTGGGAGTTATGACTTCAACCTGTGAATTTTGGAGGGCACACAATTCAAACCGTAACAACGCCCAACCCCAAATTCTTTCCTGCCTATTGTGCAATATGTTCTGTTTTATCTCCCTAATTAAATTTTGTCTTTCCCTCTGTCTATAACATATCATTATATACTAATATATATAAAATAACACAGATTTCCATATACAATAATAACTTTCCTTCTCAGTGATGTCTGGGACACTCCGGTGTTGATATCATAACTGTTCTCATTTTCATTATCTGAACTCTCAGAAAATACAGTCACAGTATTCACAGTGTGGTAGGTTAAACTAACACTATGTCAATACAAATCAAAACAGTTAATCCAATGGGCAATGTCAATGATAGACTGTTACTGCTCACAATTACAACACACTTAAGTTGCATCAGTGGATGATCCATTATTGTGAACTGCAAATCATAGCTGCCGTGATTTTTTTTTTTGTATCACAGGAAGGGGTTTCCCGGGCTGCAGGATTTTCAGTGGTAAAATGGTACGACTAGGATATCTCTGAACAGGCCACTCTCATCTTTGTTTTATTATAAATGCATTTGGGCTGGGCATGGTGGCTCACAAAAGTAATCCCAGCACACTGGGAGGCCGAGGCAAGAGGTTCGAGACCAGCTTGGGCAAACATAGCAAAACACCATCTCTATACAAAAATTTAAAATAACAAATAAATAATTCATTTTAATACATATTTGAAATCACATTTGCGGCTAAAAAAAAGGGATGAGAAAAGCACAAATGTCTGAGCCCTCTAATTTATTCAGCATAAAGAACCACTTTAAAGATAATAAGGAACAAATTGCCATTTGCATTTCAAACTCCTTAGGTATTTTGTGTGCTTTTTTAATGAAAAAATTTGGTGGCTTGTTCAAAGTTTAGGTGAGTTTTCTCAAAAGAATTGCTTGGAATATTTAAGAAGAAGTTAAAATAATAAGTAAAGTAAAATAAGAGAAACTAAATGTTCTGTTTTTTTGCTACCTCTATAGTTAAATTCTGTAGCAAATTAGGGCAAAGGACAACTTTGAAAATAGTACACAACTAAAATATGACTCTTGAGGGGACAAAAAATGAAAGGAAAAAGTTATTTTAATGAGATTCTTACTTGAGCCAGACACCAGACATAAACATCTTGGAAAGATTTGTATTATGGCTGGGCGTGGTGGCTCACGCCTGTAATCCCAGTACTTTGGGAGGCCAAAGCGGACGGATCACGAGGTCAGGAGATCGAGACCATCCTGGCTAATACAGTGAAACTGTCTCTACTAAAAATACAAAAAATTAGCCAGGCATGGTGGCGGGCGCCTATAGTCCCAGCTACTCTGAAGGCTGAGGCAGGAGAATGGCGTGAACCTGGGAGGCGGAGTTTGCAGTGAGCCGAAATCGCGCCACTGCACTCCAGCCTGGGGGACAGAGCGAGACTCTTGTCTCAAAAAAAAAAAAAAAAAAAGAATGATTTGTATTATTATAACCCCTCACTAAGATAGATTCATGTATGTAATAAACATGAAGCATTAAAAAAATTATAGGTGAACTTTTTATTCCTTAAGGATAATTTCTCTCATTCACAACACTGACTTTCTTCCGTCAAAGGTGATTTTTCTTCTGATCTATTTTTCCTAACAATTCTCGTTAGTTGTTCTAAGTCTATGGCATTCTACATAACTACGTTCAATGTTTAGAGAACATGACAGACCAGACTGCTGCAAAATGTTGAGTTAATGTGTTCCTAAGGTCAGCCAAAATTCTTGCTAAATTTCTTACTGTATCCTTCAAATAAATAGTTTTTCCAAAGATAAGATCAAATACCAAAATTTATTTTTATACAACTTATGAAGTATTTTAAAGCAGACTCCCCAAAGTCACGTAAAATATCAAAATACTATAGCAGCAACAGCCTGAGCCTTAATTAAACTTTAAAAACCATTTTAGGCTGGGCGCGATGGTGCACACCTGTAGTCTGACTCAGCTACTCCGAAGGCTAAGGCAGGAAGATCACCTGAACCCAGAAGTTTGAGGTTGTGGCTGTGAGCTGTGATCACACTACTGCATACCAGCCTAGGTGACACAGTGAAACCGTTTCTTAAAATTTAAAAAAATTCTAAAAATTTCTCTCTAGTTAATATTAACTTTAAAAATAAAAAAATCATGAAATATACTATATTTAAGACCTTTTTTGAGAGTTTAAAAGATGACTTTTTCCAACTCCTTTCATACTGGTAAAGAATTAAAAGTATTAACCAAAATACCAAATTAATATCAGATAAAACCTGACTTCATGATTTTCATTAAGTATTAAAAGAATCAGTGTAAAAATGGTAAATTTGATGTTATGTTCATCTAAACAACTTTGGCCAAAGTGCAAATTTTCCACGCTTTGAGGAAACTGTCTCTTGAATTTGAAAAGAGTTGGGCATAACATCTTGGCTCCTCATTCCTCTCTCCTCTTCCCAAAGAGAATGGTTAGTTCTAGTATTTCTAGCCCAATGGTTCTCGTGTAGTTCCCAGATAAGCAGCATCAGCATGACCTGGGAACTTGCTAGATATGCATATTCCAGGGCCCCATCCAAGACATACTGAATGGGAAACCATGAGCGGTGGGACCAGCAGCTGTGTTTTGCGGGCCCTCCAGGTGAGTCCAAGGTACATTAAAGTGAGAGAAGTGCTTTCCTAGTCTAGAAATAGCCAGCGATCTATAAGCCCCAAGGAGCTAGCTCCCTACTTCTCAGAAACTATGCTGAGCAAAGGTTTACAAACACCCACCCCAGACTGCACAGCTCTTAAGGTGGACCTGCTACATTCCTCTAGAAAAGTTTTTCCTGACCCCTTAACTCTTAGGTGGGAGAACTCCCAGTCAATTGCCTCCGCAGATCTCTCTGCTTATCTGTGAGAGTACTTAGCTCCTTGCAAATATCTACATTTCCTGTTCCTTATTCACTATTATATCCATAAAGCCTTACACAGTGCCTGGCCCATGTTTCCTGAGTTGAACCATGCCTTCTCAGTGCTGTTAAACAAGCACGTCACCTCTAAAGTCAAAATCCCAAGAGTCCTTCAGGCCTATTTCTGAGTGGGAGAGAGGATTATCAGAATATTAGCCTTTGGCTGGACGTGGTGGCTCATGCCTATAATGCCAGCAGAGGCAGGAGGATCATTTGAGCCCAGCCAGGGCAACATTAGTGAGACCCTGTCTCTTAAAAAAAAAAAAAAAAAAAAAAAAACACTCACATTTCATTCCAAAAGAAAAGGAGAAAACCATCCAGATTTTAATCTCATAAAGATATCAGCGGAACAGAATTAGAAGTTATCAAATTTGTTATGAGAAAATAAAAATGTCTGAATCTCCAAACACTGATACATTTAGAGTTAGTGAAGCAAGGCTGGTAAAAGTGGGTAAGCAAGTAGAAGAGGTAGGGGAATGTGGGGCCATTGTAACAGAAGGAAAACATTTACAAGCAGACAGTTAGTGAGCACAATAGCAAACTAAGGAGCAATAGGATGTAGTCTAAAGGAAAGACAAACCAGGGTTATAGCTCTGACCTTACTAGCCGTGTGACCTTCTGCCTATTACTAAACTCCTCTGATCCTATTCCAAGAAATCTATAACGAAGGGTTAATACTTTTAAACAGGGCTGTTGTTAAGACTGTATGGCTGCCATTACCACCATCATTGTCCTCATCACTTTACAAAACATAAAACGAGAGATTTAAAATTAACGGTAGATGGAAGTGTCTAAGAATGCCATTTGATACTGCTGGCATGATGGACCCAACACCAGGTCGTGAGGGTGATGAAGTATGGCGGAGGCAAAGAAATGAAAAAAGACCATTTACGAGAGAAAGTGGGTCCAGTGGGCCAACACTAAGTATGGAGGCTGCGAAGGCCCCGAACTCTGGAAGCCCAGACTATTTATTGGTGATCAAACAAAGAAACGGGTGGTAAGAATGTGGGGGTCGAAAGGGAGCGTTGCATTAAGCACATGATTTACAGCTGTGACGGTTTAGCATATGCTCTGCTACTTGAGATAATGGAGAGCAGGTTCTTTTAACTCAAGATACAATCGATCCTGGGAGAGCAAGGAGCAAGGAGCCAGCAAGTCTAGACACATTCCAGAGCCACGAGCCCTGGATTCTATCCAAGCCACGAGCGGTTTTATGTCCTGGGCTTAGATTATGGTGCGTCAGGGTAGCCTTCCACCCTTTGGCACAGAGCTTGGTGTTCCAAAGACCACGAGGGGTTTTAGACCCTGGACCCCGCACATGTTCCAAGACTCTCTTACATTATGTCAGACATGCAAGCCCTGCCTCAGCTTCTCTCCCAACACTCAGCTTTTCCCAACAGATACCACCACTGTATCCCAATGCTGACAGAATTTCCAGAAATATTTACTGGCAAACTTTTTAAAACTTACTCTATTTGAGCAAATCATTATTATAATTAAGCAATTACATTTTGGGAGGCAGGGATAGTTAAAAGCAATTAAGTTTTGGGAGGCAGAGACAGTTAATGACAATATGCCGGTGGTATGGAGGGCAGGATTTGAATCCTAGCTCTGGCGGCAACTTTGGGCAAAGCTAATCTAAATTTCGGTTTCTCCATTTGTAAAATGGGCACAATGTCATCTTTATAGCAAGACTGACATGAGAATAAAATGAGACGCATACTGATGGCCATCAGGAAAAATACTGATCGCCATCAGTATGCGGCGCTCAAAAGAGAAGGCACTCAAAAGAGGAAAAAGGACTAGGTACAGTGGCTCACGCATATAATCCCAACACTTTAGGAGGTTGAGGCAGGAGGATCGCTTGAGATCAGGAGTTCTGGGCCAGCCTGGTCAACATAGTAAGACCCCACGTCTACAAAAAAAAATTTTTTTTTAATTAGCCAGGCATGGTGGCGTGCGCCTATAGTCCCAGCTACTAAGGAGGCTGAGGCAGGAGGATCACTTGAGCTCAGGAGTTAAGGCCGTAGCAAGCTATGACTGCACCACTGTACTCCAGCGTGGGTGACAGAGTGAGACTTTGTCTCTAAAAAAACAACTGAACAAGGTAAATTTTCTTATTATAAAGACAAGGCTTAAAAGGGCCTATTCCTTCCTGCCTAGGTGCAATCATTCACACCTTGTTACTGATGCAAAGGTGACCACACAGGTCTAAGGTTCAGGCCTGGATGATGGGGAGGAATGGATGATTAGACAGATCATTATAGTCAGGAAGGACTGGATGCACTACTAATGAACACTGCTATTTTACTATAAAAGATAACCTTACATGAACAAATCACCCTCCAAAAGTAGTTGTTACTTTCTACTTGTTGTAGAAAAGCATCCAGGATGAAAAGGAAAATTAATACTTCTAAGGGTAAACTAAACTGTTTTATTGATCCTATGGTTTTTGTCAGCTTTTCATCTCACTTTGCACAACTATAATATATTTCATCCAACCCAAACTTAACTGTGTTCATGATGACTTTATGTTCATCATACCGCAGTGTGGCATGGTTGAAATGGCCTCTGAAAATTACCTACTTTCTATTACCCACAGATTTTTAAATCCCACCCACAAAAGCCCTTCCAGTTTGCCCTCAGCTTAGGGTGGACTACCCCATGGTGAGGAGTGTAAGCAGCTCACTGCAACTTGGGACTGCTATTCAAAAGTCCCAAAACTATACTGCTATCTCAGATTTCCACCTGCCTGTCCTACTTCTGATCCTCACAACCCAAAAAACTTAACTGAATCCAATCTCCTTTTCATATAAACCTTCTGATATTTACAGACAGTGTATGTTTATTTTCTTTCCCAGTATCATTTCCACATTGCTCAGGTAAAGACTCTTCTAGCCAACCCTTTTCAGAGTTCCTGATCCCTATTAACTGCAGTCTTCACAAAACAAAAATAAAACAAACAACAGAAACCAAGCAGCCTCTTGATGAAAAGAACTAGTTACACAATGGTTCTCTGAAGAGAATTTTGGCAGAATGAATCAATATCCTTAAAACATACATATACTAGGCCAGGCGCAGTGGCTCATGCCTGTAATCCTAGCACTCTGGGAGGCGGAGGCGGGTGGATCACCTGAGGTCAGGAGTTCGAGACCAGCCTGCCAACATGGTGAAACCCCGTCTCTACTAAAAAATACAAAAATTAGCCGGGCATGGTGGCAGGTGCCTGTAATCCCAGCTACTTGGGAGGCTGAGACAGGAGAATCGCTTGAACCCGGAAAGTGGAGGTTGCAGTGAGCCAAGATCAAGCCATTGCACTCCACCCTGGGGGACAAGAGCGAGACTTTGTCTGAAAAAAAAAAAAAAAACACACACACATACTATTTGCCCAAGAATTCCACTCAACAAAATTATTCTTTGAAAATAATTATTCATGTGCACAAATGGGAAGATATATGGATATTCACTCAAAGTTACCTATGACACTGAAACACATAACAATAGGTCATTGGTTAAATGTTATTACATATCCATATGCCACCAATAGAGATAATGATACCACCAGATAGTCTGAGAATAAAAACATCTTCAGAACTTGCAACAGACTCAGAGTTTACCTCCTTCGCTTTCTTAGGTATCATTTGAGGATATGCTGCAGCAAAATGAGTGAATAAACAAGAAAGTCAAAGACATGGGATTGAGGAAACAGTGACTTCAGCCCAAGATTGGAATGACAGGGAGCCCCAGGCCACTGGGCAGCAGCACAGACAGCAATCTGTTCAGACTGCAGCAGAACAGCAAACTCCTGGAGCAGGTATGTGAGAGCTGGGAAAAGATGGTTGCAGAGATGGAGTAGTATCCTTGAGGATATGAAGCTACTCAAATATGTAGTAAAGGCAAATGATGGGGGAAAAAAGGAAGGCAATTAGAAATTCCAAAAAAATTACACAGGAAATGTAATCTGGGTTCTGCAATCAACTATTTTAATACAATCATAATAAATATTTTACCGATTTTCTGTGTGTAGATCAACTGACTACAAAGAAAAACTTACTATGATTACAGAATACAAAGTAGATATTTTTAATTCTCAGCAATACAAAAGTACAAGTGATAAAAACTGAGAAGCAAAGTAGGAGTTAGAGAAGTAGAAGAAAAAATTGGGGCACTAATACCTTCATTTTTAAAAGTATCAAGAGGTGGCGGGGGTTCCAAGATGGCCGAAAAGGAACAGCTCCAGTCTATAGCTCCCGGCGTGAGCGACGCAGAAGACGGGTGACTTCTGCATTTCCAACTGAGGTACCACATTTATCTCACTGGGGCTTGTCAGACGCTGGGTGCAGCCCACGGAGCATGAGCCGAAGCAGGGCGAGGCATCGCCTCACCCAGGAAGCACAAGGGGTCAGGAATTCCCTTTCCTAGCCAAGGGAAGCCGTGGCAGATGGTACCTGGAAAATTGGGACACTCCCACCCTAATATTGCACTTTTCCGACAGCCTTAACAAACAGCACACCAGGAGATTATATCCCGCGCCTGGCTCGGAGGGTCCCATGCCCATGGAGCCTTGCTCATTGCTAGCACAGCACTCTGAGATCAAACTGCAAGGCGGCAGCAAGGCTGGGGAGGGGCGTCCGCCATTGCTGAGGCTTGAGTAGGTAAACAAAGCGGCCTGGAAGCTTGAACTGGGTGGAGCCCACCACAGCTCAAGGAGGCCTGCCTGCCTCTGTAGACTCCACCTCTGGGGGCAGGGCATAGCTGAACAAAAGGCAGCAGAAACTTCTGCAGAATTAAACATCCCTGTCTGACAGCTTTGAAGACAGTAGTGGTTCTCCCAGCACAGAGTTTGAGATCTGAGAACAGACAGACTACCTCCTCAAGTGGACCCCTGACCCCTGAGTAGCCTAACTGGGAGGCACCTCCCAGTAGGGGCCGACTGACACCTCATATGGCTGGGTGTCCCTCTGAGACGAAGCTTCCAGAGGAAGGATCAGGCAGCAACATTGGCCATTCTGCAATATTTGCTGTTCTGCGGCCTCCACTGGTGATACTCAGGCAAACAAGGTCTGGAGTGGACCTCCAAACTCCAACAGACCTGCAGTTGAGGGTCCTGACTGTTAGAAGGAAAACTAACAAACAGAAAGGACATCCACACCAAAACCCCATCTGTATGTCACCATCATCAAAGACCAAAGGTAGATAAAACAATAAAGATAGGGAGAAACTAGAGCAGAAAAGCTGAAAATTCTAAAAATCAGAGCGCCTATTCTCCTCCAGAGTAACGCAGCTCCTCGCCAGCAACAGAACAAAGCTGGACAGAGAATGACTTTGACAAGTTGAGAGAAGAAGGCTTCAAACAATCAGTAATAACAAACTTCTCCGAGCTAAAGGAGGATGTTCGAACCCATCGCAAAAAAAGCTAAAAGCATTCAAAAAAGATTAGACGAATGGCTAACTAGAATAAACAGCATAGAGAAGACCTCAAGTGACCCAATGCAGCTGAAAACGATGGCACGAGAAGTATATGACACATGCATAAGAAGCTTCAGTAGCCGATTTGATCAAGTGGAAGAAAGGGTATCAGTGATTGTAGATCAAATGAATGAAATGAAGTGAGAAGAGTTTAGAGAAAAAAGAGTAAAAAGAAATGAACAAAGCCTCTAAGAAATATGAGATTATGTGAAAAGACCAAATCTACATTTGACTGGTGTACCTGAAAGTGACAGGGAGAATGGAACCAAGCTGGAAAACACTCTGCAGGATATTATCCAGGAGAACTTCCCCAATCTAGCAAGGCAGGCCAACATTCAAATTCAGGAAATACAGAGAACACCACAAAGATACTCCTCGAGAAGAGCAACTCCAAGACACATAATTTTCAGATTCATCAAAGTTGAAATGAAGGAAAAAATGTTAAGGGCAGCCAGAGAGAAAGGTCGGGTTACCCTCAAAGGGAAGCCCATCAGACTAACAGCGGATCTCTCGGCAGAAACTCTACAAGCCAGAAGAGAGTGGGGGCCAATATTCAACATTCTTAAAGTAAAGAACTTTCAACCCAGAATTTCATATCCAGCCAAACTAAGCTTCATAAGTGAAGGAGAAATAAAATCCTTTACAGACAAGCAAATGCTGAGAGATTCTGTCACCACCAGGCCTGCCTTACAAGAGCTCCTGAAGGAAGCACTAAACATGGAAAGGAACAACCAGTACAAACCACTGCAAAAACATGCCAAATTGTAAAGACCATTGATGCTATGAAGAAACTGTATTAATTAGCAGGCAAAATAACCAGCTAACATCATAATGGCAGGATCAAATTCACACATAACAATATTAACCTTAAATGTACATGTGCTAAATGACCCAATTAAAAGACACAGACTGGCAAACTGGATAAAGAGTCAAGTCCCATCAGTGTGCTGTATTCAGGAAATCCATCTCACATGCAAAGACACACATACACTCAAAATAAAGAAATGGAGGAAGATCTACCAAGCAAATGGAAAGCAAAAAAAAAGCAGGGGTTGCAATCCTAGTCTCTGATAAAACAGATTTTAAACCAACAAAGATCAAAAGAGACAAAGAAGGACATTACATAATGGTAAAGGAATCAATTCAACAAGAAGAACTAACTATCCTAAATATATATGCACCCAATACAGGAGCACCCAGATTCATAAAGCAAGGCCTTAGAGACCTACAAAGAGACTTAGACTCCCACACAATAATAATGGGAGACTTTTAACACCCCACTGTCAACATTAGACAGATCAACGAGACAGAAAGTTAACAAGGATATCCAGGAATTGAACTCAGCTCTGCACCAAGCAGACCTAATAGACATCTACAGAACTCTCCACCCCAAATCAACAGAATATACATTCTTCTCAGCACCACATCGCACTATTCCAAAATTGACCACACAGTTGGAAGTAAAGCACTCCTCAGCAAATGTAAAAGAACAGAAATGATAACAAACTGTCTCTCAGACCACAGTGCAATCAAACTAGAACTCAGGATTAAGAAACTCACTCAAAACCGCTCAACTACATACAAACCGAACAACCTGCTCCTGAATGACTACTGGGTACATAATGAAATGAAGGCAGAAATAAAGATGTTCTTTGAAACCAATGAGAACAAAGACACAACATACCAGAATCTCTGGGACACATTTAAAGCAGGGTATAGAGGGAAATTTATAGCACTAAATGCCCACAAGAGAAAGCAGGAAAGATCTAAAATTGACACCCTAACATCACAATTAAAAGAACTAGAGAAGCAAGAGCAAACACATTCAAAAGCTAGCAGAAGGCAAGAAATAACTAAGATCAGAGCAGAACTGAAGGAGATAGAGATACAAAAACCCTTCAAAAAATCAATGAATCCAAGAGCTGGTTTTTTGAAAAGACCAAGAAAATTGATAGACTGCTAGCAAGACTAATAAAGAAGAAAAGAGAGAAGAATCCAATAGATGCAATAAAAAATGATAAAGGGGATATCACTACTGATCCCACAGAAATACAAACTACCATCAGAGAATACTAGAAACACCTCTACACAAATAAACTAGAAAATCTAGAAGAAATGGATAAATTCCTGGACACATACACCCTCCCAAGACTAAACCAGGAAGAAGATGAATCCCTGAATAGACCAATAACAGGCTCTGAAATTGAGGCAATAATTAATAGCCTGCCAACCAAAAAAAGTCCAGGACCAGACGGATCCACAGCTGAATTCTACCAGAGGTACAAAGAGGAGCTAGTACCATTCCTTCTGAAACTATTCCAATCAATAGAAAAAGAGGGAAGCCTCTCTAACTCATTTTATGAGGCCAGCATCATCCTGATACCAAAGCCTGGCAGACACACAACAAAAAAAGAGAAATTTAGACCACTATCCTTCATGAACATTGATGCAAAAATCCTCAATAAAATACTGGCAAACCAAATCCAGCAGCACATCGAGAAGCTCATCCACCATGATCAAGTTGGCTTCATCAGTGGGATGCAAGGCTGGTTCAACATACATAAATCAATAAATATAATCCATCATATAAACAGAACCAAAGATGAAAACCACATGATTATCTCAATAGACGCAGAAAAGGCCTTCGACAAAATTCAACAGCCTTCACGCAAAAAACTCTCAATAAACTAGGTATTGATGGGATGTATCTCAAAATAATAAAAACTGTGACAAACCCACAGCCAATATCATACCGAATGGGCAAAAACTGGAAGCATTCCCTTTGAAAACTGGCACAAGACAGGGATGCCTTCTCTCACCACTCCTATTCAACATAGTATTGGAAGTTCTGGCCAGGGCAATCAGTCAAGAGAAAGAAATAAAGCATATTCAATTAGGAAAAGAGGAAGTCAAATTGTCCCTATTTGCAGATGACATGATTGTATATCTAGAAAACCCCCTTGTCTCAGCCCAAAATCTCCTTAAGCTGATAAGCAACTTCAGCAAAGTCTCAGGATATAAAATCAATGTGCAAAAATCACAAGTATCCCTATACACCAATGACAGACAAACAGAGAGCCAAATCATGAGTGAACTCCCATTCACTATTGCTTCAAAGAGAATAAAATACCTAGGAATCCAACTTACAAGGGATGTGAAGGACCTCTTCAAGGAGAACTACAAACCACTGCTCAAGGAAATAAAAGAGGACACAAACAAATGGAAGAACATTCCATGCTCATGGATAGGAAGAATCAGTATCGTGAAAATGGCCATACTGCCCAAGGTAATTTATAGATTCAATGCCATCCCCATCAAGCTACCAATGACTTTCTTCACAGAATTGGAAAAAACTACTTTAAAGTTCATATGGAACCAAAAAAGAGCCCCCATTGCCAAGACAATCCTAAGCCAAAAGAACAAAGCTGGAGGCATCACGCTACCTGACTTCAAACTATACTACAAGGCTACTGTACCAAAACAGCATGGTACTGGTACCAAAACAGAGATGTAGACCAATGGAACAGAACAGAGGCCTCAGAAATAACACCACACATCTACAACCACCTGATCTTTGACAAACCTGACAAAAACAAGAAATGGGGAAAGGATTCCCTATTTAATAAATGGTGCTGGGAAAACTGGCTAGCCACATGTAGAAAGCCGAAACTGGATCCCTTCCTTACACCTTAAACAAAAATTAATTCAAGATGGATTAAAGACTTAAATGTTAGACCTAAAACCATAAAAACCCTAGAAGAAAACCTAGGCAATACCATTCAGGACACAGGCATGGGCAAAGACTTCATGATAAAAACACCAAAAACAATGGCAACAAAAGCCAAAAGTGACAAATGGGATCTAATTAAACTCAAGAGCTTCTGCACAGCAAAAGAAACTCCATCAGAGTGAACATGCAACCTACAGAACGGGAGAAAATTTTTGCAATCTACCCATCTGACAAAGGGCTAATATCCAGAATCTACAAAGAACTTAAACAAATTTACAAGAAAAAATCAAACAACCCAATCAAAAAGTGGGCAAAGGATATGAACAGACACCTCTGAAAAGAAGACATCTATGCAGCCAACAGACACGTGAAAAAATGCTCATCATCACTGGCCATCAGAGAAATGCAAATCAAAATCACAAAGAGATACCATCTCACACCAGTTAGAATGCTGATCATTAAAAAGTTAGGAAACAACAGGTGCTGGAGAGGATATGGAGAAATAGAAACACTTTTACACTGTTGGTGGGAGTGTAAACTAGTTCAACCATTGTGGAAGACAGTGTGGCAATTCCTCAAGGATCTAGAAGTAGAAATACCACTTGACCCAGCCATCCCATTACTGGGTCAAAACCCAAAGGATTATAATTCATGCTGCTATAAAGACACATGCACACGTATGTTTACTGTGGCATTATTCACAATAGCAAAGACTTGGAACCAACCCAAATGTCCATCAATGATAGACCGGATTAAGAAAATGTGGCACATATACACCATGGAATACTATGCAGCCACAAAAAAGAATGAGTTCATGTCTTTTGTAGGGACATGGATGAAGCTGGAAACCATCATTCTGAGCAAACTATCACAAGGACAGAGAACCAAACACCGCATGTTCTCACTCATAGGTGGGAAGTGACCAATAAGAACACTTGGACACAGGATGGGGAACAGCACACACCGGGGCCTGTCATGGGGTGGGGGGAGGGGGGATGGATAGCATTAGGAGATATACCTAATGTAAATGACGAGTTAATGGGTGCAGCACAATAACATGACCCATGTATACATATGTAACAAACCTGCATGTTGTGCACATGTACCCTAGAACTTAAAGTATAATAAATAAATAAATAAATAAATAAAGTATCAAGAGGCCAGGGATGGTGGTGAACCATGCCTGTAATCCTAGCACTTTGGGAGGCTGAGGCAGGAGGATCACTTGAGCCCAGCAGTTTGAGACCAGCCTGGGCAACACAGGCTGACCCCATCTCTATAGAAAATTTTTAAAAATTATCCAGATATAGTGGCGAATGTCTCAGCTACTCAGGAGGCTGAGGCAGGCAGATCGCTTGGCCCTGGGAGATCAAGGCTGCAGTGAGCCCTGACAGTGCCACTGCACTCCAGCCTGGGCAACAGAATGAGACTCTGTCTCAAAAAAAAAAAAAAGAAAAAATTAAGTACCAAGGGGTGCTATAGGACCAGAAATAAGAATACTTAAAGTTTTAAAAGAAACTGAGTGACAACTAGCATTCCCTAACTACATTGGGAGGAAGAAGGGAAGGCAAATAGAGGTATGAACATTAAATTCTTGTCCATCACAGCAAGAAAATACTATCTAACATTATTACCCAACATTGACAAATCAAGATATGGATAGTGTCTGAACAGGGCCACATCAATTCCTTCCCTCCCTGTATGTGCAAAATGTTCCTCATATCAAGAGATGGTCTTATTTCCCACCTCTTAAATCTGAACTGCCCTTAGCAACTCACTTGATAAATAGAATATACTGGAATTACCTATGTAGTAAGTCTTCTGAAGCCAGGTCCTAAGAAGGCTTGCGGCTTCCTCCTTGGGTCTCTTGGAACAATTATTCTTGAAATATTCTTCAGAACACAATTATGGGCTGTGAGAAGCCCAAGCTACACAGAAGGACCACATATAGATACTCTCCCACTGAACTCCTACCAATGAGCCTTTAGATAATTCCAGCCTCAACTGCCATTTAACAGCACCCACATGAGACGTCAAGCAAGACTGCCCAACTGGCTTGCTTTCTCCTTTCATTTTTTAAAAATATAATTAAGAACTCACGAGTCAATGGATTTCAATCAACCACAGTCATTATTCTAATTGATGATGAAAATGTCACATTTTAAGCCAACAGAAGAGTCTTCATATTGGATCTTGTGTCCTTCTGACACAGTCCCATTAGTCTTTGATAGGTTCCTTGCTTTCTGACCCAAGATTGCCAGAACCACTTCAATATGTAAAATGAAAATTCAAATTTTAGTTTTGATCACATTTTTATAATATATATATTATATATTTATATAAGAAATTCTGTTTTTGACATATGCATGTACACATATGCATATAGGAAAAAAGTACATTCCTAAATGTAAATGTTAAGTAAGTAAATAATATAGTTATATAGGTTGTGAGATTGGGGCATCATTTTTTCTTTTTGCTTGTCAGTGTTTCCTAATCCTCAAATAAAAATGAGTTACCTAAAATAGCTTTTTTAAATGGCCTCTGCTAAAACATTATTTATCTCAGTTTTTTATTTACAATATTGCTTTTAGGGAATATTGCTTCCAATACTGCTTTTGGAAACCACTGATTTCCAAATGCATTCTTTTATGGTTCTCTTTCTACCTTCTGAGTTATCCTTTGCCTGATCTTCCTTCTTCTGGTCCCTGACCCTGACTGCACTGCCCTTTACACAAGCCTTCATTTCTACTGGCATATGGGCCACCTTCCCCTGGGATAGCCATGCATCTCCAAAAACCTCTTAACATCTCAAAGTATCTCTCCAAACTGCTTCTCCCATTTCCTTCCATGGTGTCATCTTCCTCTAGTGCTCTGGATCATTTTGGTCTTTTCTTTCCCTTCCTTCTCTGAAATCCAAATTAGATACTGTGCTCTACTCACTGCAAAATGACTCAGATTTGTTTCTTCCTCATTAATAAAACCACCGCTATAACCATCAAAATTAGCTTCTTTGTAATCTGTCACCTATATTACTTCAAGCACCTCCTAAAAGATATCCTCTCCCCCAGTCAGATTTTTTTCTGCATATCATCATCAGCTTTATTTTTCTAACATGCCAATTGTATCAAGTTATTTTCTGGCTAAAGATCCTACAGCTATTCTGTGAAAAGCAAAAATGCAGGGCTGGTGAGTCTGAATTTTCACTCCACCTATCAGCTGGCCCTATCTTACTCATCCATATGTACAACCATCACCCATGTCTACACAAATCCCATACCCTGACACCCCAAGTCCTCAATATCACCCATGAAGATCTGACATCTCCTCAGCGACCTTCCTCAAAATGTTTTCCGACCTAGGAAGCCTTCCCTACTTTTTTTTCCAACCTAAATATGCATATTTTTGAAGGCTGGGTTTAAATCCCATCTATCTCAAAAGCTCTCTTAGAAAATTCAGAAAGGCATAAATATACATATGAACATTTATGTAAAACTTACATAAACTGCAAGAATATACATCAAGTACTATCAGTAGTTATCTCTGGAGAATCAGACCTAGAAAACATTATACTTACTAAGCCCAATATTTCTACAAACTCAATTTTTTTTACAAACATCTATATTCAGAAAAAAAATTAACAGAAATTAACACAATGATCTTTCCATTCCTTAAATTACTATGGTATTACTGATTGATCCCTGGATGACATTTTAATTTTTAAACAGTATCTTATATTTAAATCTTACATCCCTAATTGAAACCACTCATTCTATCCTATTGTTATCCCCTATCCCCCACCCTCCTTAGCTCAAAATCTCTGTAATACCTGGTTGATCCTGCCAGTAGGAAAAAAAGAAAAATAAAAAAATCTTAAAAAAAAAAAAAAAAAAAAACCTCTGTGAGTCACACTGGGGTGTAGAACTATGCTTCAGTAATCTTGAGTCTATATTTTCTGATCCTGTACCCGTCAATATAGCAATGACTCTGGGCCCATTTAATCCAATACACCCATGACAGGTAGCATCACATGTGACACATACATCCATCAGCATAGGTGGCCATTAGATAAGATTCAGATTATGCATAATTCCTTGTTACTTTATCCTTTCCTCTCCTATTCAAGAAAACCTACTAAAATACAAATGAGATAGATGCTATTAAAGGGATAGGATTAAATCTTTCTATAATATTTTTAAATAATTACAAATTCTGACACTTTATTGTTGGTAAATTATGGCAAAACTCACAAGTTATTTATGGTTAGTGTGGTGTCTCCACTCTGTCATCTACCTTTAAGGAGCTTTGCATAGAGTAAAATCTACATTTGCCATGGCCTCTGCATGACTGTGAGGGGAAACAAAACAGGATTTTTCTGATCCCTTCCACAGCTTAAAAGAAAATTCTCCTTTTAGCAAGTGATTATGGAAGTCTGGATTTTCTTACTATGGGAAATTTTTCTACCAGCTAAGAGTGGCTAAGACCAGAGGTTTAGAAGGTAGGGGGGGAAGAGAACTAAATTATGCACCTACTACTGCTAGTATGGCACTAAATACTGACTGTTCTATCACCAAAGGCCTGGACAGAAATGGGCACCCTTTCCCTACTATACTACACTACACTACACTGCACTGCACTGCACTGCACTGCACTACACTACACTACACTACGACTATATGTTGGTAGGAAATAAGTTCTGGGCATCCCAAATTGGAATCCAGTGTAAAAACGTGACTGTGTTCTATAGTGGCAATGATGGGGCATTTTTTAACAGGTAATAGACTGACCCAGAGTCTCAAGCACATTTCAATTGTGCTTGAGACTCTGGGTCAGTCTATTACCTATTAATGGAAACCGTTTCAGGGTACCATCAACCTAGAATTGAGGTTTGGAAACAAAATCTATTACTATGTTTAATAACTATTTGCTTAATTGTAATCATTCAAGGTTTTTGATTATTTGCTTATAAGACAGAGATGAAGGTTTGAGCTAACACACAGGATTGGACTGACAAATCAGACTCATGTGAAACAGTGTTCCTACCTAGCATTAAGCTCTACTAAATGTTACAAAGATAGAGACCATCAAATAATTCAAATGAAGCAGAGAGAGGTCTGGGACATCAAGGGCCACTGGCAACCCAGTTCTTTCTTTCCTTGCTGTGTGTCTACATGACCTTCTCCAATGAGCTGTGCCTTATAGATACTGGGTTCTCTTTACTATAGGTAATCCTTACCCAGGGACACCCTGCTAAGGGCATTTCAGAGTTAATGTTTCTTCTTCCTAACAAACATCAGTACTCTATTTATCCTAAGTCCTGTTGACAAGGAGATTAGACTGGGCCATGTGCCTTCTTTTTCTCCCCTCCTGTCCCCCAAGGAAGTGAATGGATTGGCAGGCCAGCTGCTTTCACCTCTTCCTCCTAGGGTTACTTAAGAACTTGGTGACATAACTTAGCTTATTGTTAATTCCCCCATTGTCTAGTTCTCTTGCATTAGAACTAAATCAAATCATTTCAACAAAACAGGTGCATCACAGAATCTCAGAATTAGAATAGAACCTTAAAGATTATTTAGTGCAAGCTCCTACCTAAAGCTTCTGCTGATTGTATCTACTTTTATATCTATCTGATTAAAGCTATCTTATGGTAGAATAGCCACTTTAAAAGGCCTTTCCATTGTGATAATCTTCCAATCACTGAGGATGTCTTTCTTCTATAAAATAGAAATCTCCCCTACCTCTCTTTACCACCCCATTGGTCCTAGTCCCAACATCAGAATCAATCCAGAATAAGTCTACTCCCCCTTCCACTTAGTAGTCCTTTCCAGGGACATTTCCAGGGACATTTCAAGGCCATCATGTCCTTCTAGTTCTTAGCTTTTCTAGGCTGACATCTCCAGGTCCTTCAATTGTTTGTTATAAGACAATAGCTACCTAATCTAATATCTCCTCTCTACAGTTAACTAGCAGCTCTCTTCCAGATACATGCAAGTTTAGGGACTTCAGATGATGATGGTCTTGGATGTGGTCTGACCAGGCAAACTACGCGTGAATTGGATACCATGCCTCCTCTAATAGAACCTAAATTTGAAAAAGCTTTCTGTTTTAGCAGATAAACTGGCATAACTGAGATGCAGTCATCTACCACCTCCAGGTCATTCTTTATCCTTATGCATTGTTGAACCTAAATGCAAAACTTAACATTTATCTATTAAGTTCTACCCATTTGTTTTCAGTTTATAGTTCCAGGATGAAGCCTTTCTAAAAATGTAATAACATTGTCCAATATGTTATTAGTTCTCCTTCCTAACTTTGTTTCAGTTATCTCATAAGCTTGCTTTAACTTTTTTATTATGGTAAAATATATATGACATAAAATTTACCCTTCTGACAACTTTTAAGTGTACAATTCAGTGGCATTAAGTACATTCATTTTGTTATACAACATCACCACCATCCATCTCCAGAACTTTCCATATTCCCAGATGGAAACTCTGTACCATTAACAGTAATTCCCCATTATCCCTTCTGCCCAGCCAGGATCACACCACTGCACTCCAGCCTGGCAACAGAGCAAGACTCCATCTCAAAAAAAAAAGAAAAGAAATACTACTACTACTACTACTACTACTACTAATAATAATAATAATACGGTGGGCTTGGAAATTGATGCATATTGAATGATTTTCAAGTTTAAATGTTTTCCAAATATATTCTAACTCATTATCTAAAGGCATGGTTTAATTGGAGATAGAAGGTGATTCACAAGGAACACATACACAAAAAAATGAAGGCTATCAAAGTAGTCAGAAAGGGTGTACAAAGGATGGTAGTTTGTCCTTAAAAATTGGGGATTAAAGCATAAATGTGTTCATTTCTCTTAGAATAAGAGATCAGCTTGTCAGGTTTTCCTTGATAATTAGTATCCTGCTCCAGGGGTGAAAGATGAGTATCAGGAAAAAAGGCTGTAGGATTTGTACCTCTCTATATAGACAGAAGAGGATTCATTAAGCTCTAAATTACTCTGCCAGAGAATTTTAAAATGTCAGTAAATATAATAGAAAGATACAAAAATAGCAATCAAGACATTATATAACCTATAATACCTTAAATTCCAAAGAATCTTACTTTTCAACTATTTCTTCAGTAGATACATTTTAAACCTATAGGGAACTTGCTTCTATTCGTCACTTTAAGTTTTACTTTGTTCTAATAACAAAATCATTTAAGAAAAAAAAGCTTACTGCAAATAGCTTAAATGGTTACATACGTATTACGTCAAAGTGCTTTCCAAACACAAGTTCTCATTATTGCATAAGTGATAAGAATTTCATGATCATTTACCCCCCCAAAATTATAATTATTATTATTTTTGTTAGCTTTACTTGGAATAACAAAATGCACAAAATGATCTGGGAATTCACTGCATAGAAAAAAATCTTCTTATAGTCAATGAGTAACTACTATAAGATTGGTAAATAACATAGGATCATTATAGCATCTGTTAACATTCATCATTTCATCTAATTTTTCCTATTTTGTTTCCCTATGAATAGATTCACTTTAAAAAACAAATTTTAAACTATAACAATAGAACATAGACATATCAAAAAAGCAACCATCTTTAGGAAAAAAAATTGCAGTTGCAATATCTACCTTGAGCTTGTTGGTATATTTATGTTGAAAAACAATTGATTCTAGAGAAACCTAACAAACATACAAGGAATATAAAGTTGCTAGTTTACATATGTATATGTAGAAATTTTAGATATATAATTTAATATGCTTTACTGCCTGAGATCTGTTGGAAGAATCCTCTATTAACCTTGGTCTTCGAATTCTGATAAAGTCTGAGCAAGATTTCTCCACTGCTCCAACCTACTTAAATGTAATTATGTATATGTAATTGCACATGGAATTAAACAGAAAAGAAATATTTTCGCTGGCTCATACTCTTTGCTGTTAAATCATAAATGCATCTAGAAATACAGACAAATATATATAGCTACACAATCCTGAAGATTTTAAATGGAAATTCAAAGAATTAGGGTCATTTGCCTGTCCCAAAATCTATGAATACAAACAGACACACTAACACAGACACACATAAAGGTATTATTTTAGTTAATACACAAGATAGCATATCACAAAAGCAATCCCTGAATCCATCTGGAGATGGTCTTTAAAAACTAAGAATTGTATGTTTAGATTTATGTTCACCTTTACATCACTATTCCCGATCTTGTCTGCTAGTTAGGCTACAGAAAATCCTGGAACTCACCAGTACAAGGTAGTATGCATACAGGGACGCACAATGATGCATTATAAAAAATTTGTCACCAATTACTTTCCAATACAAAATTATAATGGACAAATCTGTAAGAAAGAAAAGTGAGTAAGGTATTACATAAGAAGAAAGTTGCACTGTTTTTCAAATGTATTGAACTCTTTCTCCTGCCAACTCATCACTGTCCACTCTGAGCCCACAGCACTTTGTTCATCCCTCAGTTAGTCTGATTATCTACTTTACCATAAAATCTCTGCTCCTATATGCCTGTCTCATCCAGTCTCCTGTGGCTCCTCTAAGACAAGGGCCAGGTTGTGAGCATCTTTATACCCTCAGAATCTAGCACAAGGCCTGGCATATAGGTTGGTGCAAAAGTAACTGCGATTTTTGCCATTATTTTTAATCACAAAAACTGCAATTACTTTTGTACCAACCTAATCATATGTAATATAATATTTGTTGAAAGCATAAATGAATAACTTGTTTCCAGAGTTAAAATAAACAAAAAATATTATTGAATAGAAATAATTTTAAATAAGCTTAAGTGACTGATTTTTGTCACTACAATAATTCAAACAGAGATAAGATGGTCATAGGGAAGGTACAAAATGACCAACCCATTTATAAAACAAATTGTACAAAAAATATTTTAAAAATAAAAAGGAATGCAATTAAATACTAATTCAAAATAGTGAAGCCACCAAAAACTATAACTATTAAAAAGAAAAACAAAGAAAAAAGCTTACTTCTGCAAATTTTACAAAAACAACACAAAACCATGACTACTGGAACACATTTCAAGAACTCTTGCAAGTGAGGGACCCTGAAAGTTAAACTTCGTTAGTTTCACAGTCATTACACTTAAGAGCCTCATTAGGACAAAGAGGGACCATACCCTTGCTGATAAAAAATGTCCAGGCCTCAGTTGTTTGAGGCATCACTCTGTAACTCTGATCTTCAGTGAGAAACAGAAAACCATTTCATGAAAAGACATTTCATGTTCTAACATCATGGGAGGTATTTTTTTCCTCTGTATGCTTCCTAAATGCTATCTCTCAAATAAACCAAAAGCATAGACTCTGTATTCTTTGTATAAATCCGTGAGTAGTTTACAAAGAATTAGACAATAAAACAACATCTCACATACCAGAAATGAGGTAGCCTGAAGCAATAGCAATATTCACGTTTGCAAGTGATGGACCACCCCTGAAAAAAAAAAAAGGTTCCTTTTTAAAGTATATAGATTATAGATAACCGCTACTTCTTTTTTCTATAGAGATTTAAATATAATGAAATTGCTTTCTATAGATTCTCAACTGGTAAGCTGCCATCTTCAAATAAAATTGCAAACACGCAATGACAGTTTAGCCCAACTGTGACACATTATGTGGTACTGGTGTTAGCAGTAAGATAACTACTGCTGTTATCTTACATAGTAAGATAGTTACAAAGTGAACTACTAGTGAAAGTAACACTATCTAAAATAGGTGAACTACAAATATTTAATAGAAAGATTTAGCACAAGTTGTGCCTTCTTTACAAATTTTGATCTGTAAATATAACCAGGAAAATTTGACCTGGAGTAAATCATGACATAAAATACAAAACTATCAAAAATTATGCTAAAGTTTGATAAGGCAAAACTTGAACAATGAATCAAATGTTTGTTATGAAATTTACTTCCCAAAAGAACTGGTTTTATTTTGCTGATGGTCATGTTAGTAAAATGAAAATGAAAATTTTTTAAAAGCTAGAAATTTTGTAGGTAGACTATTTAAAAACCTAGTCATGGAATTAAATTCACTAAATTAATTCTCTTTGAAAAACAGCATCCCAATGAAAATGTATCAATACTGATATTATTCTTATGGGAATAATTTTATATTTATGAATAGAAAAACGTCCTTGCAGTCAAATGGTGGTGGTCAAAAGAAGAGGCTAAATTGCCCTACATCCCCCGGAGCCCACAACTACCTCATCTCAGTGCAGTGCTTCTTCAAACATGTCTGCTCTCTCAAACTAAGCTGAACTAAGCCTTCTCATATTAACACCAGGAAACAGTTTGCAAAATTTCTGCCATTGGAATGACATTTAAATTTTTCTAAAAGGACCATCTTACATGTTATCCTATTACTGCTGAACACAGTTATTATTAGTGCATTAGTGCTTCAAATCCTGTGATACTAAATTCCCATCACATGGCCATCTGTAACTCTCATCTCTTTGATATCAAATGAGTCAAACATAAATTGGAGACAAAAAAGTCTTAATTAGATATTATCCAAGTTGACCACCCTATCTCAATAATGATTTATTTTTCTTCAGAACTGTGACTACAATAACTTGGCTTTACTCATTAACACAGTAAAAATGTTTAAATTATCATCATATTCTCCTCGTTTGGGATAACAATTGCTACACTAAGGCAAAATGGCCTTCATTTGTGTTCAAATCTAAAATAAATCATTTAAATGCACTTTGCTGGAATGTCTGAGCACAAGCATTTTAATAAGGCATATACCATCAATACGTTTTCTGTTTCAAAGTAAGTGATGTTCTTATAAATAATTAATATCAAAACATAAATGAAATTGGCAATCTTAGAAAAAGAAACAGCTTACCAAAGTGGATCAGCTTTAGTAGCCTCATCGAATAAGAAAATGTACAGGCCAAAAATACCAACCACCAAAGAATGGCATGTGGATACTACCCTGAAATTAAACAAAATACACACAAAGATTTTAGATTCTTTGCAATAAAATTTAATTCTGACAAGACACAGAACATTCTGAACAAGTTATACCTGGAAGCATTTATATACAGGGGTGGAGTATAATGGAGAGTATAATGCAAAATTGCCATTTCTTGCCATTTAGAAATCCAAAGGCCACAGCTTTACTTTGGAATAAAGAAGGAGGAAGATACCAAGGCCTACAATTTCCTGCTAGAGAACTGGTGAATCACGTATTGGTTAAAAGTTCTAAGACAGATAGATGCATACATGATGATGCAGCTGACAGACTTTTGTGCAGACAGATGGCAACTGGCAAGGCCACTACCCTTGGCTCCAAGCTCCAGCCCCAACAGCATCAATGCAGGATAAGTTTCCTGCTCCAATCAGCTGGAAATGACTTCCAGATCTACTGGCTTTAACAAACTCCATATCCTTAAAACAATTCGAATGTATCATGATATGAAGATTTATTATTGGGAGGCTTCAGTTTTTAAAGTACGTTGACATGCACTATTGCACTTGATTCTTGTAACAAATTTGTAAGAAAGCAAGGGTAGCTATTATTAGTCCCTCTTTATCATTATTATGAAAACATTTCTAAATAGAAAAATTGAGGACCATAAATTTATACGGAAAATTTGTTTTTAAAAGAAACACCCAAGTGAAAACACAATGTTCTCAAGATCCAGGTCAAGTTTTCTTTTATAGAAGGAATAAGTTTAACATAAAAACCATAAGTTTCTATGAATATACCTTGTTAATAAATTTAATGATGTGACTAATTCCCAACCTCTATGTTACTTAAAGAACTATACTTAGGATACTGTGTATTTATCCATACAATAAAGTTTTTTTACCCAACAATTTCAGATTTCTCACATCTTTATTGAGAAGTTCACAAGCAATGAAACTTCCTTTCTTTTCATTAGGATAAAAAATGAGAGGTACAGCAAAATTTTCTCTCTAAAAATTACTGGTGTGCAATAAATTTTTCTCTATAATATAATCCCAAATCTTTAAAAGTAAAATATATCAACTAATATTAGGTTTGGTATCAGAAAATTTCATTGTAACTTCAGAAACCAATATACTTGACCTAATAGTGTGTTACAAAATAGACGTATCATGCTAAATCAGGCCATATTTTAAATAAGCAAAGATTCTCGCTAATTTAAAGGCATTGACCAAGTATCATTTATAATACCTAAGAATCATTTTGAAATGTGAATAATTAATCCAATTTATCTGGTTTACAAGTCTATAATTTTCATGCCAAGAACACCTTGAGCACAGGATAAAAATGTAAATTCCTTGGCCAGGCATGGTGGCTCACACCTGTAATCCCAGCACTTTGGGAGGCCAAGGTGGGCGGGTCACCTGAGGTCAGGAGTTTGAGACCAGCCTGGTCAACATGGTGAAATTCCGTCTCTACCAAAAATACAAAAATTAGCTGGGTATGGTGGTACATGCCTATAATCCCAGCTACTCAGGAGGCTGAGGCACAAGAATCACTTGAACCTGGGAGGCAAAGGTTTCAGTGAGCGGAGATTGCACCACTGTACTCCAGCCTGGGCAACAGAGCAAGACTCTGTCTCAAAAAAAAAAAAATTAAATTCCTTGATATAAAATAAAATACTCCCTCTAAATGGTCATACAGCCCACTCTCTATTGCTATTCAAAAATTATATAAAATTAAAAAATATATAATCTCTCTTACAAACTTGTTTTACTGTTTGGTAACCATAGTCAGAAAGCTCCCTTTTGAAAAACCTAACTTTTTATTTCTGACACTCAGGCCTCAGATTCACTTCTCTTTTGAGATGTTATGTGGTAAATGGAAAGCATTCTAAGCCCTCAGCTGATGGAAATGGTGTATGATTCAGTACAGAAAAGTTAAATATTACTTGGTCCAATCAAATATCTCCCTCTGTAATGAAGAGGAAAAACAAATACCCTGCCCTCACTCATACACTATTCTGTATTAAAAGTCTATACTATAGTTTCAGAAACTTCTGTTAATAAAAATTTTACATTTTATTATTTAAAATCAGATTCCTAGCAAAGGAAAATTTAGATTCCTTAGTATCTAAAAAGAAATTCCAAGATATTACCCTAGATATTGAAAAAAAATTTCAATTTTTTTTCAAAGAGGGTGGAAAAGAAATGTTTGTGCATATAAAGGGATAGCACTCTAAGGAAATGATTAATGACCATTTTAGAATAGCAATTTTAAGTTACTAATCACAAGTAGTGTAAATATTGCCAACAGAAATTATATAGCTCAGTCAAAAAGAGCTAAATTTTAGAGAAACATTTAAAAATTAGTAGTATTTCAACACAATAAGACTTTCGATGTGATAGGTAAGAAAGTGAATATAAGTAATTAAGAAAATTTTTTTACATTATAAGATATAACACCTGTAAGTATATACGTTTTCAGAAAAAGTAACAATTCAGTACAACAATTTCTCACTTTTAATTAAACTGCTGTTTCTCAAGTGGGCATTTCCAGTTATTTTTTTTCCTCCATTTCTTTTTGTACTAGATGGCTCAGACCACTCATTGTTTAGAGACTCTTTCCTGATCACAAGAAAGAATTATGTGTGTTTACCTGTATGTTTCAAACTGGAGGCTGAATTTTAAGACATTTATACATATTTTACTCAAAATACAGCCTCCTTTTCCTACTTTGCACTCTCCACCTCACAGCTTAAGTCCTTTGTAAAAAAAGCTGGAGTGAGAAGCAGGAGCAAACTTGAGAGAAAGAGAAAACACCACTGAATACCTAAATGAATTGTATATAATCCCAGACTTTTTCAAATAGAAACTCAGTTTCCCAAATGGTATTTCCTGTGTCATAGAATGGCAGTGATAAGACTAGATAATGCAAAATATTTTTCAATTTCATTTCATTTTCATCTTGGCTTCCATCTCTCTGTACCCTTCCCTATTTCTCTGACTTGCAGCTACCTAACATTCAAATGCCTTTACCTATCCTAACTACAGGAAAGAGGAAATGAAAATAGTTCAACATTTAATCAGAGAATGTATGTACCCCCTTCTCTTTCCTACCATTCCATCTATCTTCATATGTTAGAAAAGATTTTTTAAAGTAATGGTATCTCTAGTATAACGCATTTGAACAATATTTTTGTGCTAGTCTTCAGACAAAATAATCATACTGCTTATTTTTTGAAAATATGTGGAGAAATAATTCTTGCTTTTTGGGTGAAAAGAACTTTGACATGTATGAACCCGATACATCACTGTAAAGTGCAAAAAAAAAACAACTAGAGTCTTATTAAATTCACAGTCTGAATCATAAAAGTAGATCCCTGCAAAACAATTTGGTTCAAAGTAAGGGAATTTCAAATCAAATATAACCATTCTCAAATAAATACTCAGACACTGATAGAATTTCTTCAATTTTAAAAGGAAATTTCAATGAAAGATAATTATAGCAAACTTTAGAGACTTGCTGAATCCATTTTATGGTTAGTATTAACTTCAACTAAATAGCAACAACAAAAAATATGGCCATGGCTGCTCTGACTCACTGAGGTTTACAAATGCACAGCAATGTTTGGGGACATAAAATGCTCTAAAGCACGTGAAGAAGTCATCAGAGCCATTTTGTGTTTGAAATCTTCAGAGATTAATAAGTTGTACACACACAAAAAAATTGCAACCAACTTTTTAAAACTCTGGCAGGATGCAGTGGCTCACACCTGTAATCCCAGCACTTTGGGAGGGCAAGGTGGGTGGATCACCTGAGGTCAGGAGTTCGAGACCAGCCTGGCCAACATAGTGAAACCCCGTCTCTACTAAAAACACAAAAATTAGCTTGGCATGGTGGCGCATGCCTGTAATCCCAGCTACTCAGGAAGCTGAGGCAGGAGAATCACTGCAACCCGGGAGGCAGAGGTTGCAGCGAGCCAAGATTGCACCACTGCACTCCAGCCTGGGCGACAAAACGAGACTCTGTCTCAAAAAAATAAATAAACAAATAAAATAAAAATAAAAAATAAAACTCCAGCAGATTTCTATATCAATAGATGTCTAATTCTTTCTCCATTTACTTTTCTGTTTAAAAGAAAAAAACTAAAAAGAAATTTTTATTTTAAAATTATATAACAAAATAATAAATGCTGGAGGGCTCTAAATTATAATGCAAAGTTCATTAAAAGATTCATATGCACTGACTGTACGCTTTGTTCCCTGGTGTGTACAGTTTAACTGCCCCAGGTCTGGCTAAGTTGGCCAATGCTGTATGGTATAAGCTACTCAAAAGTACAACTAATTTTTTCTTCCATCTTCGTTTCCAAAGAATATGTTTGTTATAAATATTTCAAAGAAGAACACGAAAGTACTAGTATTCATCCACAATCAGCTGGAGTCTACTTCATCTTCACATACTTCCTCAGAAACTTAAGTAAATTTCTCCTAACATCTTTCAATATATGAATTCTTAAACTTTTTTTTGCATGAGATCATCTACTTGTTTTTCCTTTTATTCCTAAGATCAAATAAAAATTTGGCCTTACATTAGATCCTAAATGGAATACTTTTTTGAAATATTTTAAATAATTTTATCTCATAAACTAGTTTCTTTTCATCAATTACATTTTCATATGCTTTACCTTGAGTTCCATTCAATCTTCTTTTTGAAGCTGAGACTATTGAAACCTGGAGAAACTTTTGCTGAAAACCAGTAACTTACAAAGTAGAAAAGAAGCTGAAAGGTGAAAAAGCTGGTACAGGTAACACTGATGAACAGTTTTGTGTTGATCTCCATATTTCTTCAACCTGTTAAGATAAATGACAGCTATAAATTGTTATCTCATAATAAACCTAGAGTAATGTTTTTATTTTAAGAAATATGTCTTGTAATTTTAGTAATTTTTAAAATTTAGAACAAATGTGAGAATATAAAGAAACTATAGGAATTTTTTACCTTTTGTATATTTCTTCACCTTTACCATCTATTTGTCATGTATCTTATGTCTGTTTTATCTTAAAGATCTCAATATTAGAGGTGTCATTTATAATTTTAACATCACGATATTCAAAATTATCTAAGTCTTAACATTAACAGGGAATTTCAAGTACTATAAGTAAAAAGTATTCTAATAATAATATTTCAATTAAATTTAGGACAAATCACTTGATTTCTTTATCCCTCAATTTCTCATCTATGATATGAAAGAGTTGGTTGCATAATTTCTAAGGAACAATCAAGCCAAAAATCATAGAACTAACACTGCCTGTAATAGCAAAACAAAAAAAAATCCATAATTAAAAAACTAATTTTGCAGCAGGACAAACAACATTTAAAACAAAATTAAAATCTTAAGAACACAGTCTTAGAAAAGAGCCATTGCACTGTTGAGGCAAGACAATAGGGTCTGGAGGCAGGGAACCTAAGGTCGATTCATACTGACTTCCTAGAACTAAATCAAACAGAAAAGCCCAACTTTACACACCTAAGTAACAAAATAACTGGAGGTTACTCCCTTTGAAAACCCCTCCCTCACTTTTCTGAGTGGCAAATGGAAAACTGAAAGTACCTCTGATTGGTTGCTTTCCACAACCAATCAGACGTTTACATAGGAGTATAACTTTATAACTTCGTTTCAGCCTCTGATTGGTTGCTTTCCCCAACCAATCTGACTGACTGCCAGCCAAGTCTTCCTTTGCATAGAAGTGTAACTTCCCCTCCCCCCGCCACGCCCCCAACCCCACCTCCAGATAGTCTTGCTGTGTCCCCCAGGCTAGAGTGCAGTGGTGCGATAGATCTCAGCTCACTGCAACCTCCGCCTCCCGGGTTCAAGCAATTCTGCTGCCTCAGCATCCCGAGTGGCTGGGATTACAAGCACGCACCACTACACTCGGCTAATTTTTGTATTTTTAGTAGAGACGGGGTTTCACCATGTTGGCCAGACTGGTCTTGAACTCCTGACCTCGTGATCCGCCCACCTCAGCCTCCTAAAGTGTTGGGATTACAGGCGTGAGGCACCACACCCGGCCTAGACTGTGGGCCATTACTTCATTTGCATGGGGTGTACAACAAGTGGCCAATGGGAAACCTGTAGCAGGTATTTAGGCCCTAGAAAATTCTATAACCGGGCTCTTGAGCACCTATGGTAGGACCCACTCCCACCCTGTGGAGTGTACTTTCATTTTTAATAAATCGCTACTTTTGTTGCTTCATTCCTTCCTTGCTTTGTTTGTGCATTTTGTCTAATTCTTTGTTCAAAATGCCAAGAACCTGAACACCCTCCACCGCTAACACTGTCACTGCACAAATGAGAATTTAACTTTTAAAACATGCTCTTCAATCACACACATTCTTGGAGCGAAAGGCCTGCAGGGCTTTTTATCCCTTAAAAAAAAAAAAAAAAAAAAAGAAGATATTTATAAAAGAGCTTCAGGTCTTAACAATCGAGTTAGCAGAAAGAATAGTACTATGCATATATGCACACTCAAAGTGTGTTTTCTATCTCATTGAGCTGAACTTTATTTGGCTCCTAAAAATCTTAGGAGCATTCAGAGCAAAAAAAAGGCACTAAAGCATTTGCTCATATCCAGCAAATACAGCATTTCTATGGCTCCATCTTTGATAAAGCTGATTCTCAAATGAAAAGGAAATAAATCAATACACATTTCCAGCTGCCTAATGCAAAGAAAGAAAGTCACCTACTGAAGTCAATTCACCACAGAAAAGCCAAGTCATTGACTGCACTAGCAATAACCCCACTTCATTCCCTTCCGACCAGGATATCGTAATAAGAATCAGTCTCCCACAGGGCCCCTTCCGTCAGAATTCATATGTCTATAATGAATTCTTTCCTCATTCTTTGTGTGCGTGTGTGTGGGGGGGGGGGGGTGTGTACTTGGTAAAAATATTGATATTACAATTCTTCTCTATGAGACTCCATTAACTTTACTGCTCTTTTACTTTTTAATTCAACATATGTTTATTGGGTATTAAAATTTTAATTTGTGGTTTTTTAGCCTAGGTTTAATATTAACCAAACAATACATAAAAGTTTTGTACATAAATTAAGTATCACCATAATTTGCTAAGTGGGATGTAAGGAGAATAATGCTTTTCTAAGATTAAAGCAAATAGGTATCTGGAGGCCAGATGGACACAAAATTGGAAAAAAAATATAATGAGTAATCAGAAGAGAATGGAGAATCTAATCTTAAATGTGAAGAGGTTTCCCCTGAAGACTTTCGTATGCTCTCTGCTGATCCTAGAGCAGAAGGTGGGCATGGGCTGCTCTTTTAGTTTGTTAAAATTCAATGTATACAAAGCATTTATTTCATGAATGTTAAAAGGTGTCATAAAACATATCATACCTTATCCATTTTATGAATTGTTCATTTAACTAATGTATTTAAAAGCACTCAAACAATTCACGATTAAAAAATGTATCATCCCACCGTCCCCCAAAAATCGAGTTTTTAAGTCTTTGTTATACTGGATGAATATTATATTTTGAACAGAATTATTATCAGGTAAGACTTTGGGATATATGTTGAGAGTCTCCCTTTGGAAAAATGTTTCATTTAAAACTAAATAAAGAGCTCCATATATTCAAGCTGTGACTTCCATTAAAAGCTCAACAGATAGAAGCCAATTAAATTGTTCTACTCTCAGCTTTGCCTCTTAGTAAACAGCTGCTTGCTTAATCAGTCATGCCAAATCAAGAACTAATCTAGAGATCTTCACAAATTTCCCCAGAAAACCAAGGCTTCTGGTAGGAAGCAGCTACCCCGTTCATTCACTTTAATGCATGAATCAGGCAAGAAAAATGGTAAAAAATGATAAAACCAAAGGATGCTCATTACTAACACATATTAAGGGCCTGTGAGAGTTTGGTGATTATTAAGTACAGGAATATACAGTAAAACTGGAAAAGCAGACCTACTTCATATACCTCTACAGGTAGCTAGTAGCCGGCAGAAGGCTGGGATACTATTTGGCCTAGCAAAGAGCAGCTGAAACAGATAAGGGAAATACTTCTGTAGCAATTTACAAGAGCGTCTAGACATGAACTCTACAATATAATTAGTCCATCTTGATTCACAGGAATTGTGAACATCAAAGAAACTTTTCCAGAGACCTGTTGAATGAAATAATGTTTATACTTTTCATTCAAGATGGTTTACATAAACTTTAATTGACATTGATTTCTTGGTAGGGAAAAACATGAAAAGGTCTGAAGTACAGTCATGCACTGCATAACGATCTTTCAGTCAATGACAGACCACATATACAATGATGGTCTCATAAGATTATAATGGAGCTGAAAATTCCTATCACCTAGAGACGCTGTAGCCATCATAACACCGCAGCGCAACACATTACTCGTGTGTTTGGGGTGATGCTGGTGTAAATAAACCTACTGCACTGACGGTCATATAAAAGTTTAGCACATACAATTATGTGCAGTACATAATAGTTGACAATGATAATAAATGACTATGTTACTGGCTTATGCATTTACTACACTATACTTTTTATCATGATTTTACAGTGTATTCCTTCTATTTATTAAAAAAACACACACACAATTAACTGTAAAACAGCCTCAGGAAAGTCCTTCAGGAGGCAGTCCAGAAGAAGGCATTGTTCTCATAGGAGATGACAGCTCCATGTGTGTTATGACCCCTGAAGACCTTCCAGTGGGACAAGATGTGGAGGTGGACGACAGTGATATTGATGGTTCTGACAGACCTAGGCTAATGTGTGTGTCTGAGTCTTAGTTTTTAACAAAAAAAGTAATAAAATAATAATAACATAATTGTAAAAACAGAAGAAAGCTTATAAAATAAGGATATAAAGAAAATCTTTTTCTACAGCCATACAATGGGTTTGTTTTCAGATAAGTGTTATTAAAAAGAATCAAAGGCTGGGTGCAGTGGCTCACGCCTGTAATCCCAGCACTTTGGCAGGCCGAGGCTGGTGGATCACCTGAGGTCAGGTGATCAAGACCAGCCTGGTCAACATGGTGAAACCCCGTCTCTACTAAATATACAAAAAATTAGCCGGGCATGGTGGCACGCGCCTGTAGTCTCAACAACTCGGGAGGCTGAGGCAGGAGAATCACTTGAACCTGGGAGACGGAGACTGGAGTAAGCCAAGATCACGCCACTGCACTCCAGCCTAGGTGACAAGAGTGAAACTGTCTCAAAAAAAAAAAAAAAAAAAAAAAAAATCAAAGGTTTAAATCAAAAAGTTTATAAAATAAAAAAGAAACTAAGCTAAGGTTAATTTATTGAAGAAAGAAATTTTTAAAATCAATTTAGTGTAGCCTAAGTGTACAGTGTTTATAAAGCCTACAGTAGTGTTCAGTAATGTCTTAGCCCTCCACATTCACTCACTCACTGATTCACCTAGAGCAACTTCTAGTCCTGCAAGCTCCATTCACAGTAATTGCTCCACAGAGGTGGTGTAACATTTTTTATCTTTTTTTTTTTTTTTTTTTTTTTTTGACACAGGTTCTCACTCTGTCATCCAGGCTGGAGTGCAGTGGCACAATAAGAGCTCACCATAACCTCAAACTTCTAGGCTCAAGTGATCCTCCCGCCTCAGCCTCCCACATAGCCACCACATCCAGCTCTTTTTTTTTTTTTTTTTTTTTTTTTGTAGAGACTGGGTCTTACTATGTTGCCCAGGATGGTCTCAAAGTCCTGGCCTCAAGTGATCCTCCCACCTCAGCCTCCCAAACCACTGGGATTACAGGTATCAGCCACTGTGCCTAGTCCAATTTTTAATCTTTTATACTACAGTTTTTAACTGTACCTTTTCTATGTTTAGATACACAAATACTTGGCATTGTATAGCATCTGTCTACAGTATTCAGTACAGTAAATGCTGTACAGGTTTGTAGCCTAGGAGCAACAGGTTATGTCATATAGCCTAGGTGTTGTGGTAGGCTATTCCATCTAGGTTTGTGTTAAGTGCACTCTATGATGTTCACACAATGATAAAATTGTGTTAAGGACACATTTCTTAGAATATATCCCCATTGTTAAGCAATGCATGACTGTACATGTCTTAACTATCAGCTATGAGAGCCCTTCCCTTCCAGCAGGAGGACTCCCAGAGACAGGGCCCTGGGAAACAGCACTGCCAGGGCTAATTCAGTCTTCACATCAAAAAACAGTCCATCCATCTGTCTCTGGTCCACCATAAGCCAGGCACTGTGCTGGAATACAAAATAGGGAGACATGCTTACAGCCAGTAGGGATACAAAGAAATTGATCCTCATCACACAAAGTGGTAAGTGTAGGGTGCTAAGGGAATGCTCCCTGCTTTCCAAGGAATAAATACCCAGGAGAGGTAACACAGAACAGTGAGGAGGTATCCAAAAGTAAACCAAGAGGACATCTTCTCTTCTATTAAAATCTCAATAAGATGCTTTGAGGCTGGAGCCCAAAAGACTCAGTTCTCAGCCGGGCTCATGCCTGTAATTCCAGCACTTTGGGAGGCCCAGGTAGGAGGACTTCTTCAGGCCAGGAGTTCAAGACCAGCCTGGACAACATTAACAAGACCCCGTCTCTACAAAAAATAGAAACATTAGCTGAGTGTGGTAGCACATTCCTGTAGTCCCCACTACTCAGGAGGCAGAGATGGGAGGATCACTTGAGCCCAGGAGATGGAGGCTACAGTGAGTTATGATTGTGTACCAGGGCACTCCAGCCTGGGTGACCATGCAAGACCCTGTTTCAGAAAGAAAGAGAAGGAAGAAAGGGAGGGAGGGAGGGAAAGAGAAAAGAAGACGAGGAGGGAACGAAGAACAGAGAGGAAGAAGGAAGAGGGGATGAGGGGAAGAAGGGGCAATTTTAAAGGAAATTGACTTTAGAAAAAAACAGACTCAGTTCTAGTAAGTGAGGTTAGGATTACCAGCCCCTCCCCACCAAAACACGATCACGCACTCATTTCCCCCATTTGTGATTCCTTTGCAAATACAGGGATTCCTTAGAGAATATATCAAATACCAGTGCCACTTCCATGCACATACATAACCCCTCTCCTTCATTTTCTGATATAATCCCCCAGTGAGAACCACTGCTGGAGTGTTTTGCAGTAAAAATCCCTAAAAAGAAGGGGATGGGTCTGTGTGTTTGTCTTTAAGGGCAGCAAAGAAGGGGGAAGCTGGGAAGAATGCCCCAATTATGCTTAGCATTCCTTTTCCCATCCCTGGCAAGCTCCCTTTCCTATTTCCTACATTGATTCCAAATATTCACTGCTCTCAAATCTCTAGTTCTCCCTCTTAAAATAGATGAGGTTTCTTCCCATTTGGCCAAGAAAATGAAGGCGATCAGGCATAAACACCTTTAACCTGGCAATGTTTACTACCTCCCCCCAACCCCCACTACCTGCACCTCTTCTCTGCATACTATAGGTTCTGCCTGGCTATGCACCCTGCACCTTCAACACTGCTTATACTGTGTGCAACTAGATTTCACCACCCGCCATGCACCAGCCCTGAATGGTCAGCCACCCTCTGGATGGGCTCCATTTGTGCATCCAGAGGCCCCGCAGGTTCTACTTGGCCCAAGTTGAACTTAATCCCAACCAGCGCTTCTCTGTGGTGCCATACCTCAATGAATGACATGGACATCCACAACACTGCCCCATCTTCCAACCTGGAACAGCTCAGTCATCCTTGATTCCTTCCTATACCTTACCTCCACAAATAACTGACCAACAAATCCTGGTAGATTGGAGAATACCAAGTGAAGGATACCTTGATTCCAGCAAAGTTCTGAAAGTTTCTCATGATAGCCTTATGAAAAATACCAAAAAAAGTGGCTAGATTAACAAAGTTAGTGAGCCCAAGAGCTAGCTGAAAACTAGAAGCAGCATGTAAATTAATGATCCAAAGTAGAATTGAGAAATATCTCCTGATATTTTATACGATTTTCTCTTTTTTGGTCCTGTTTTAGCAAATATTTTTTGTAAATATTTGTATGTTTACTTAAGCTGCATATAACACAGAGGTGGGAAAGACAGCTAATACATTAAGTAAACACAATCAGGTCTTGAAATTATCTTGATTAGACGAAATAATGAATCCCAATCATAAAGGCAAAATATAATAAAATTTTTAAAGGCAATACCAAAGTATAGGACTTGGCATAATGGCCATACACACAAGACCTTAGCATTGTAAGTGACACAAATCAATGAAAGACAACAGTATAACGACGATACTAAACACACACAAAAAAAACAAATTTCAGGCTCATTTATACTCAGAAAGAGTGGAAGTGCATCTTTTGATCAAGCACCAGTCCCATATACTCCCAATTAATTACATACCAAAGTACCTTTAGAGTGGTGTAAAGATGGTAATCTTATCATGTCATAAAGAGCCAAGAGGCTGAGTAATGTTAGCTTGGGAACAAGATTTCTTAAAAAAAAAAAAAAAAAAAAAAAAAACTTCAAAACTTGAGAGCAGGCCGGGCTCAGTGGGTCATGCCTGTAATCCCAGCACTTTGGGAGGTCAAGGCCAGTGGATCACCTGAGACCAAAAGTTCAAGACCAGCCTTTTGCAACATGGTGAAACCCTACCTCTACAAAAAAAAAATACAAAAATTAACCAGGTGTGGTGGTGCACGCCTGTAATCCCAGCTACCGGGAGGCTGAGGTGGGAGAATCACTTGAGCCCAGGAGGCGGAGATCACATTACTGCATTCCAGCCTGGGTGACAGAATGAGACCCTGTCTCAAAAACAAAACAAAATGAACTTGAGAGCATTCCTTGAACATTTAAAGAAGTGTTGTGGCTGGGCATGGTAGCTCACACCTGTAATCTCAGCACTTTCGGAGGCCAAGGTGGGTGGATCACTTGAGGTCAGGAGTTCAAGACCAGCCTAGCCAACATGGTGAAATCCCGTCTCTACTAAAAATACAAAAATTAGCCGGGCATGGTGGTATGCGGCTGTTGTCCCAGCTACTTGGGGGGCTAAGGCACAAGAATCACCTGAACCTGAAAGACAGAGGTTGCAATAAGCCGAGATCATGCCACTGCACTCCAGCCTGGGCGACAGAGGAAGACTCTGTCTCAAAAAAAAAAAAAAAAAGTATACAAAAAAATGAGAGCAGGAACTTATTCTGCATTACTCAAAATGACACAAGTGGGCAGTTTAACTTAACCACCCTCTAGCCCTTTAGAAGTGTCCAAGTGTCTATCAAGGAAGTGGTAAAAGAACAGCTGGGAGGGTTGTCTGCAGAAGGCAGGGGCCCTAGTCTAACTTTCAGAGGACTCAGCATACAAGATTTGGGGTCTAAAATTGAACTTAATTTTGGTATTCAGAAAGACAATTCCTATTACATTAACTTCTCAACATTCTATCAGATATGTTAAAAATAATAATTTCACAGGGAAGGAAACGTTAAGTAGATATACCATCATGGGAAGTACACAGGCACAAAGTCTTGATTTTGAGTCTCAGTTCTACCACTTGCTAGCTGCGGAGCCTTAGAAAAATTACTAAACTTGCCTTAACAGAACCTCAGTTTCCTCATCTGTAAGACAGAAATATCAACAGTACTAGCCTGGCATGGTTGTAATAGGAAATAAATGATATAATGTTTCTTGGGCACTTAGAACAGTACTCAGCATATGGTATGCACCTAGTCTCTGCTTCTACCACCATCCACCTCCAGCAGCACACAGGACATACAATCTCTGGGCCTGTTGTCACTCTAGTCAAGGAAAATAAAACCATCCTACAGCCACCAGGTCTAGACACCTAACTCATGCCTGTTTTCATCAGGCAACACTTAAAATGTAGGCAGTGTCCACTGCAGAGATCTATCCTCTACCACTTGAGTACCGCTGTTTTGCTTCAAAGTTCCTTTCCAGCCCATCACCCTCTCCACCTCCCACAACCTTCCTCTAGGTCCCTTGGAACTGCTGCTCTACACCCAGAAAGTAGTGTCATATCCTTGGCCTCTCCTCTGACTATGCTGAAGACACCCCTCTTCTCCTGCAACCCTCTCAAGTAGCAGCTGCCCAGCCTCTCACACTCTGGAGTCAGGAGACGGCCTTGGCACCTCTGCCCCTTCAGGCCTTATTTCTCCATTCCCCTGCCCACTGCAGACACCCATATCCTTTTTAGGGTCCTGCCATTCAGTTACACCACCCTCCTCCTTTCCTCACTGTTATATTCTAATCTCCCAATCACTTCTGCTGACTCAAAGACATTAGCCCTGGCTCACTGATGTCGTCAAGCCCTGCCATATTCCTGCCCATTTGTTGGCTCCGCATCTCCTAGACGACCCAGTCCATTATCTTCACCTGGAATGGCATGTCTTCCATGCCACCTTACCCATCCATGAAACTTTATTGTCCCCTATGCATCGTTTTCTGCCTCGAAAATAACACTTCAAGTATTCCCTTTGTTGACCAGGGCCTTCTTTCCTTCAAGCTGTGCAGTATTACAACATTATCAGTCCACTGACCTCTCAGCAAGCCCTATTCTGCTTCTACATCCCTCTTTAATCAGCTTACATCCCAAAGTCCATCATTTCCACAGCACTCTAACACCCAAATTCCCTTTCCGTTGCCAAGGGTTGACAAAATCCTAATCCTGGATATGCCCAACTATTTACTCAGCAATGAGTCCAGAACAATCAGAGCTCTGTTGCAGAAAGTCACACATGAGAAGGTTGAAGCCAGTGTGTGAGAATTACAGAGGGATCAGACAGCCCTCAACACTGGCCTACACTCCAACCATTTGCCACTCCAACCAACCCTCTCAGAGTCCACAATAAAATTCCCAAATTGTCCCTATTCTTTTCAAAATACCATCCATCTACCCCATTCTCAGCAGATGACCCCCATCCTACTTCACAAAAAAGTAGAAGCCAACGTATGAAAACATTCAATATCCCACACTACCGACTATACAAACTACCTCCATCTGTAACTATCTGTCTTCCCATCTAAGGTCAACCTCTCTAACTTGTGTACTTTAGATCCATCCTTTCTGGCCTTCTTGGGAATCTTTTGCTCCACATTATCCTTTACTCTCTCCCTCTCAAATGGCTCTTTCTATTGGCTTTTTTTTTTTAATTATACTTTTAAGTTTTAGGGTACATGTGCACAATGTGCGGGTTTGTTACATATGTATACATGTGCCATGTTGGTGTGCTGCACCCATTAACTCGTCATTTAACATTAGGTATATCTCCTAATGCTATCCCTCCCCCCTCCCCCAACCCCACACGGATACAGGAAGGGGAACATCACACACCGGGGTCTATTGGCTCTTAAACAGGCTCCCGTTCTCAGCAAAAACAAATATCAACAGATTTACAACCTCTTCTTCAATCCTCTTTTTCCATAAAGTTTCTCTCTCTTGCTTGAATTTTTACACTTGCGCTCTCTCTCTCTCCACTCCTTTACAGACAAAGTTCTAGAAATATTTGCCTGTATTCTGTCATCATTTCTCATCTGACACTTCACCACACCCCACTGTTGTCCCCATCCGCATCACTCTCCTGGAATAGCTGTTGCTAAGGTTAACAATGACTCTATGTGCAGCTTTCATGTTATCTGACCTCTCCGCAACATCAGATGCTGACCATTTTCTCCTTGAAATGCATTCTTCCTGTACTTCCATAACACCACACTTCCTCTGCCCAGCTACTAAATAACAGAGTTCTTTAAGACTCCAGACCATCTTCTATCTACTTGTTTCCTATGTGATTTCACCTACACCTGTGGCTTCAGTTACCACTCAGATGTAGAAAAATCTAAAGTCTAAATATTCATCCTAGATCTCTCCTCTGAGCTAATGTATATAGCCTACTGCTACTTGATATTACTACACAGTGTCTCAAAGGCTTCTCAAACCAAGCTCATAACCTGACCCCTACACTTGGTCCTCAGCTAGGTTCTTCATCTCAGTGAATGGTTATCACCAAATATCTGAGTCGGTTTTGTGTTGCTGTAACAGAACATCTGAGACTGCATATTTTTTTTTTATTTGAGATGGAGTCTCACTCTGTCACCCAGGCTGGAGTGCAATGGTGCAATCTCGGCTCACTGCAACCTCCACCACCTGGGTTCAAGCGATTCTCGTGCCTCAGCCTCCAGGATAGCTGGGATTACAGAAGTGTGCTACCACGCCCAGCTAATTTTTTTGTATTTTTGGTAGAGACAGGGTTTCACTATGTTGGTCGGGCTGGTCTCGAACTCCTGGCCTCTAGTGATCCACCCACCTTGGCCTCCCAAAGTGCTGGGATTACAGGTGTGAGCCACCACGCCCGTCCGGGACTGTATAATTTATAAAGGAAAAATAGGTTTATTTAGCTCACAATTCTGCAAGTTGAGAAGTTCAAGGGCATGGCCCTGGCTTCTGGCAGAAACTTTTGTACTAAGTCATAATATAGTGGAGAAGGTCAAAGGGGGAAGCAGGTATGTGTGAAGAGACAAAACCCGGGTGGCATCCTGGCTTTATAATAACCCACTCTCAAAGGAACCAATCCACTCTTGCCAAAATGAGAACTCACTACTATAAGAATGGCACCAAGCCACTCATGAGGGATCTGCCCCCAGGATTCTAACACCTCTCACTAGGCCCCACCTCCCAACATCAATACACTGTGGATCAAATTTCAACATGAGTTTTGATGGCGACAAACCATAGTCAACCTATTGCACCATACATTCAGATCTGACAGCCAGAAACCCAGGAGTCACCCTTGATAACCTGCTTACTGCACCTTCCAACTCTGCCACCATATTCAATCTACCCCCAAGTCCAATAGATTATACTTCTTAAATAACTATCAAAAAGATGCATTTTCTTCTCAAGCTACTATCATCACATTTCTGGACTGTCTCCAAACTGGAGGGCTCCAGGAGAATCTTTTCTAAAAGCCATCTCTGATCATGTCACTTCCTTACCTACCCTCATCTTAAAACCTTAATTTGTTTTTCAATGCTCTTATGAGAAGGACTCCACCTTCTCCAGCCTCAGTTGGCACCTGCCCTCACTTACTGCATTCCAGCTAACATGGCCTTCTTTCTCTTCCTTAAAGATGCCATGTTCCCTTCTTCCACAACGCCTGTGCACATCCTATTCCCTAACTCCCATCCATAACCCTCCACTCCCAAGTTCACATCCATGCTTCTTCAGCTGTCTTCTCTGAGCTCTGTCAACAGATTAATTCCCCCATTACCTGCCCTCATGCTGCATGTCCCTCTCCTTTACAGCTGCGACTTAAACAGACATTTCCTTCTCACAGTGGAATGTACGCCGCATAAGGGTGGGAAATACGGCATTTTTCCCCTCAACATTAAATCTCCATGCACAACACAATGTCTTCCATGTAATTTATGCTCACTAAATATGTTAAATAAAACAGTTATAATAACAGACATATTCTTACATGTGCTTTCCATTCTGCTAGTGTTATAGATTCCTGTTTTACCACGGTAATCACAATACTAGAAAAGGAATTTTCTGAACTGACAACCATAGTATTACAGCATGAAAGTATACTGACTTCAAAAGTATTCTCACCTCCAAATATGTCCAACAGCAAAAAGTACTGTTATAAATGGAGTATATTTATCTACTGTAAACTCCTTTTAACATGATATACATTCAGAAGTTTCATGTATAACATGTAATTGTACTTTAACATTCTTATCAACTGCAGAAGTACTATTTGTTGACTTATTTACCACTACCAGTAGTCCTAACACTCTAGGATGTAAAAGTCTCTACCTGCAAACTCTAAGTCATTTGTAAATAAGCACATCACTGCAGAAGATGAGCTATTTACCAAGCCAAAGAAACAAATAAAAAACCCTGGCCAAAAAAGGCATACCATCCTACACCCATTCTGAGTTTTGTTTGCATTTTCATATAGGTGGTACACTGTAATTATGTATCTCAACATTGATAAAATGTCAAAAAATGACCAAAGACACTGAAATCTTAGTAAAGAATAACTGTCGGGCCGGGCACGGTGGCTAACGCCTGTAATCTCAGCACTTTGGGAGGCCGAGGCCGGTGGATCACAACATCAGGAGTTCGAAACCAGCCTGGCCAATATGGTAAAACCCCGTCTCTACCAAAAATACAAAAAATTAGCTGGGTATGGAGGCACGTGCCTGTAGTCCCAGCTGCTCGGAAGGCTGAGACAGGAGAATCGCTTGAACCCAGGAGGCGTAGGTTGCAGTGAGCCGAGATAGAACCACTGAACTCCAGCCTGGCAACAGAGCAAGATTCCGTCTCAAAAAAAAATAAATTAAATAAATAAAATAAAGAAAAAGAATGTCAACTACTCACTTTTGACTTTTCAATCATGTAAAAATTGTTAAGCATCTACAAGAATGTATATAAAGCTCTCAGCTAACTGCAGTTATAGTTTTTGCTTTTTGTTGTTTAATTGTATGTGAAGAGACATATAGGGAAAAAGACTTAGGAGGATAAGATGAAGAAAATGTTCCACCTCTTTTTCTTTTCTGAGCATCAAGTTGAAGAACCATTATCATGAGTGCAAAAGTCTACAGGAAGCCAGCTTGCATAAAAGTCAACCCAATTTCTATAAATTCTCTAATACTCATGGTACTGCTTTTTAAATTGAACCAAATGGGAGGAAAAGAAGACCAAGCTAGGGAAGGTGAAGAAGCCCTATGTTCATATAATTAAGTTACACTCCCTTTCTTGAGACAGAATCTCACTCTGTTGCCCAGGCTGGAGTGCAATGGCACGATCTCGGTTCACTGCAACCTCTGCCTCCCAGGTTCAAGCTATTCTCGTGTCTCAGCCTCCTGAGTAGCTGGGATTACAGGCGCCCACCATCACACCCGGCTGATTTTTGTATTTTTAGTAGAGGCAGGGTTTCACCATGTTGGTCAGGTTGGTCTCGAACTCCTGACCTCAGGTGATCCACTGGCCTTGGCCTCCCAAAGTGCTGGAATTACAGGCGTGAGCCACCGCGCCTGGCCTGTTACTCTTCCTTTCAAAGACAAATGATATTACTTAAGGTTTAACAAAGCATTGCTCATGACTATAGAAGAGATTTCTCTATGGTTCCTCTCTGTCGACTAAAATACTGAACTCTGAAAAAGGGTATCCTTTATATTTTTATTCTCTATTTCCTATTTCTTCAGCCCTGACTCCTCCAAGAGTACATAACAGAGTTCAAGTTAAAGAGAAACTGATCAATTCTGCCTGCTACAGACCCTGGCAACTGACACCTCCTTGAAACAATCTTTTTGGATTACAGATTGTTTTGATTATAACAAAGGACAAAATATTTAAGCTTAACTTTTCACACATTTCTAATACACCTTTATTTTTCTCATAATTGTATATAATAATTACAACCACAGTACATTAGATTAGGAAGGAGGCTAACCCCTGTTCTCTAAACTAAGTATCCATACTCAAAGGCTGGAGGTGGCCCCACCTTGCTACCAAAGCTTAGAAAACCGCTCTGACAGTTGAGTCACAACTCTGCTACACATTTCTTTAATCTAAGACTTTTCTTTACCTGTCATAATCCTATCTTTCCTTGTACATCCTATACTAAATACCTTCGAGGAATCTTTCTCTGATCCAATTAAGTGCCTTTAAAATGTTCATATCCCAGGCTCCCCTGCCACCCCCACCACACACACACATACAATTCTGCTTATTCCTACAAGTAGAGACTTTGTAGTCTTTCTACAGTTTGTTTTGTGAAAGCAAAAGAGTTCTGTTGATATAGATTTTTCACACAACCTAAAGTCCCTACACCAAGATATTCTGACACAGCAAGTGTAGGAGGCTATCCCACCTCTTTAACCCCTCCCTGAAAATTCCTGCTCTTCCAAGAAATCATTTCTCCCACTGGTATCCACAACACCTAACTAGTTCTCCCTTCCATTATAGGTACAGTAATTTTAACTGGATTTTAACAAAACTTTTATTCCTATTTTCCTAGCTTACATTTACATGTTCTAGCTTTTAACTTTAAATTAAATCTGATATAATTCATCTATTTTGCATCAACTTTTTATCTTTTGTCTTATTTTAAATTTTTTATTTCATTTACATTTATTCCTTTACTTGGGGTTTGTTTTTACAATGCTTAACAAGCAGAATGAAGCCAAAAAGAAAAAGGCCTTCTCCATCTCTCCCTTCAGCTCCTCTGCTTCTCAACTCCGAACTTATTGAAGAATTCTACCCTTAGGAAATTCAGGTCATTTTCTAGGCCTTATGCCTCAGAGTACACATGTGATTTACGTGACAAGTGTTGCTCCCTAGCATCTCACTCCACTGAAAACTTTTTTTTTGGAGATACAGTGTTGCTCTTTCACCCAGGCTAGAGGAAAGTGGCACCATCTCGGCTCACTACAAGCTCCATTTGCCAGGTTCAAGCAATTCTCTTGCCTCAGCCTCCCTAGTATCTGGGACTACAGGCTCACTTAAAACTTTTATAAAGAAGTATTTGTTTTTAAACCTATGAGTTACAATTACAGCCATTGGATTTTGGATAAATCAGAATGCCTTCAGCCAGGAGACAATAGCAATTGGGAGGTCAAATTAATATAGTAGCTGGCACAAATAAAAAGTAAAGGTTTTGAAGTTTATACAACTTGAGAGCCCACCTTCAAGGAAATCAACATTTCAAACAAAACACTGGACTCCAGCCTTGGAAGAAGTCTATGCTAGGAAGAGTCCCTGAAGCTGAAGCAGAGACCAGGTGGCTCTCTACTGTCTGTGGAGACTCTTGGGAAAAAAGAGAGAGGTTCTACAGACTGCCTTTTCCACCTGGCATCTAATGTACTTATTTCCATATCACTGCTCTTCCCTTCCTGGAGGGATCACAAAAGGAGCTCTTGGCTTGGAACATCTCTTGGCTTTTTGCCAACTCTGTGAACTCAAGGAAAACCTGGACAAAGCATGATTTTCCCCAAATATATTTTGTTCTTTTTTTAAAGGGATCACTCAGTCACCCGCCAAGCTACCTAGGAAGTCAGAACCCATGGAGTCAGGGAAGTTCTTCTCACCTCCAAATCATGGATCTCATTACCCTGGAAAGTCCTTAGGATAAGGGAAGTGGCTAAGGTAGGGCTTTGCCTGCTGCCTTCTTTTTTTCTTCTTGTGCCTGTTCCCCACAGGAAATGAAGTGGTATTAAATGAGTTAGAGGGGCTGAAGAACAAGTTAGCTTATTTCTCCCACTTGTTGGGTTCTTAAGATGAATTCCGCTCAGCTAGAGAGATACCTAGAATCAAAGCCTAGTTCCAATACTTATCAAGTAGACTTAGGCAAGAACAACACAACCTCTGTGACCTGCAGGTTCTTTAAAATGGGGATGAGAATGTCTAATGGCAAGACAGTTATGTGGCTTAAGTGAGATAGTCTGTTAAATGCACCAAGCACAGTTCCTGGTACATGTAGTCACCTGTGGTAAACCATTTAGTGGCCATAAATTCCTTTGCAACAATGACACTGCCACTCCAGTCCCCCAGTCCTGAGGTGGAGTCTATGTCTCTGCCCTGTGAACCTGGGCTGGCCTTGCCAACTGCTGACAAAGAGAATACAACAGAAGAGAGGCTTTGAGGGTTCTAGAGCCTAGGTAGGACTTAAAAAACACTATCTCGGAAAATTGCCCTAAGACCATCACATCTCAGGAGCCTGTCTAGTCTACCAGAGGATGGTAGATAGAGGCCACAATGAGAAAACTGAGGTTGCCCAGCTGACAGCCAACACTTAGTATCAACTACCAGCCATGCTGGCAAACCATCTTGGATCCTTCAGCCCAGCTAACCCTCTAGTTGAAGGCACCCACTTGAGTGAACCTGTAACCAACACAGTAACTACCTAGCCAACCCCCAGAATCACAGGAAATAATAAATCACTGTTTCAAGCTACTAGGGTCTAGGGATGGTTTATTTGGCAACAGATTAAAAGACCACTCAATAAAGAATAGTTCTTGATATTACCAGTCTTTTTTTTTTTTTTTTTTTTTTTTTCTGAGACAGAGTCTCATTCTGTCACCTAGGCTAGAGTGCAGTGGAGCGATCTCGGCTCACTGCAACCTCTGCCTCCCGAGTTCAAGCAACTCTCCTGCCTCAGCCTCCCAAGCAGCTGGAACTACAGGCATGCACCACCATGCCTGGCTAATTTTTGTATTTTTTGGTGGAGATGGGGTTTTGCCATGTTGGCCAGGCTGGTCTTGAACTCCTGACCTCAAGTGATCCACCCACCTCGGCCTCCCAAAGTGCTCGGATTAGAGGCATGAGCCACTGCGCTTGGCCTTTTTTTTTTTTTTTTTAAATAGTGATGGGGTCTCGCTATGTTGTCCAGGCTGGTCTCAAACTACTTAACACAAGTGATCCTCCTGCCTCGGACTCTCAAAGTGCTAGGATTAGAGGCATGAGCCACTGCACCTGGCCTCTTTTCCTTTTTTTTTTTTTTTAATAGAGATTGGGTCTCATTATGTTGTCCAGGCTGCTCTCAAACTACTGAACTCAAGTGACCCTCCTGCCTCAGCCTCCCAAAGTGCTGGGATTGCAGGTCTGAGCCACCATGGCCAGGATACCAGCCCTTTCTTAACCAAGAAATGTTACACCTATTTAATATTTCTCCAATCATGCCAAATTATACAGGAATATTATATTGTATATTTGAAGGAATGTGATCATTTCCCTCTTGATTTAACCCTTGGCCTAAGGGCCCTGCAGCTTGTTTATGCCTATGATCTGACTGGATAATTTGGTGGCCAAAATGAGAAGACAGCCAAGGAGTTTCTAAATTCTCTAGGTGGCCTTTTATCTTGTTACCTAAGGTCCACTCTACCCGAGGGCTAGTCTGAAGGTAGTGAGTTGTCTCCATTGATTGTTCACAGTTACAAATGGAACTCCTTAGTCTACTCTTTCCCTCCTCTTGACTAGTCTTAAAAAATAAAAATTCTACTCGAGCTACTTTGACAGTGGTTTCTTTTCTAAGCTCTTCCCATAAGATTGCCATTGCCTAAAACTGGTCCCAACTGCACTGTTTCCCAATAAACATGATACTTATCTACCTGATTCAGGTTCGATACTGCCAGATAGTCAAAAAATCTAGATATGGTGACATGTTTCCTTGAACTACTTCACAGCTTAGTAAGGTGATGTGCAAAACGAATCAGATGTGCCTTCATCACATCACAAACTTCAGGTAGCCTCAACCTCATGTTTAAATTCAGGTGTAGTTAAGTGACATAAAAAAACCTAAGTTTGGCCCACAGACTTGATAATGAAGAATTGTTTTAGGGCAACATTCCCAAGGCAAGAATTTGGTGAATGTGGTCATGGAAGTTCAGATCCAGATAACTCATGGGAAGTGAATTCTTCCTGGCTTTATGAAACAGGGTCAAGCTGACCCACCTGGTAGACCTCTAAACCCTGGTGACATTCTCACACTGTATAACCTATTAACAAGTTTAATCTTGAAGATGCTATCAAGACTTCTTAGCGTGATGGCTCTAATCCTTTCTAATTTATGGGATTGATTAAGTACCATCCTTGTTGTGTGGACCAAGTACAGGGTGGTGGTGTTTGTTGTTTTGTTTTTTTTAGAAAAATATTTTGCCCAGCCATTGCTATAGTTCTATTAAGTTAATGCCATCTAAAACTTCCTCATTTCTGATTTCAAAAGTTACAGGCCTAGTATTCTGTAGGTTTTACTCATAGCAATCCACTAAAATTGTATATTCTATACTACTTTGTGGAAAAATTATCCAGAAACAAGATCACATTGCTATTTTTCATTGCTCATGTGTCCCTTTAGGTCTTCTTAAAGCTATTTCTGGATTAAACCCATGAACCTACACCTCACCCTATTGATCTTTCACTGAGCAGTGCCATGGCATGATACCCCTGGCTAGCACTGAGCAACATGATATGAGGTGGCATCGTAAGGCAAAGTCACTAGGTTTTACTGTAAGATACTGGGAAGGTTGTTCAGGATGCTGGCCATTGCAAATATAGTGTTTTCTTAATGAAAACCCAAAGAAGAAATTTTTTCTCACCTCCTGGAATCACGAATAGGTGTGCTTCTCTAATTTGGTTTTTCTTCTGGGCACCCTGAAGCTTGTTATAGATCATTTGCCTCTTCTCTTTGCTGCTGGAAAGCTTATAGCCAGAACTTTTAGTAAGGAAAGAATAGGACTTCAAAATACACTAACCAGCCTCACTTATACTTCCATCTTCTTTTCCTTCTTTATACTAAATATACTTTATCTTGTCATATCATATGAATCTTTGTAAAAAATTCCAAATCCTGTTTGAAACAAAGGGGAATATAAATAAAACTAAAGATACTATAGTCAGTGTGCATGCCTAATCCCCCTATCAGACAGTGAACTCTTGTAGGTAAGGAGGATGCATTGCCCCACCTTGAAATCCCCATAACATCTACCGCTGCGCTTTCACTGCTGAGTGAATATTTGGGGAATTGCATAGCAGAAGATGTAAATGTTGATAACACTGTGTTACCTGAATTATAAAATAAGCAGTATACCAATGAATTGGTCTTTTACCCACAAAAATTCGCACAAGTTTGAAAAGATATACAATATTTACAAGAGTGTTTATCAAAACATTATCAGAAGTAATTTCAAGGTCCACCAATAGAAATATGGTTATATGTATACTATCACATGTTATTGACATTTAAATGAAAAAGGTGATAAAAGAAGCAAGCTGCAAAATAATAAATTTTTCATAACTAAATAACTCTGGGCACATTTTGCCATTTGTAGAGAAAACGTCTGGAGGGCCTTACCCCCAAAACTGATAACTAGGTGTGTTTAGGAGTGACACTAGCCAGGGTGGGAGCTGGAAGAGGAAGCAGAGGTGAATTTTCATTCTCTTAAATATTGATTGTTTATAATTTTTTTGTAATGAGCTAGTTTTACTTTTGCAATTAAAAAAAAAACACTAAACATTTAGAGGCCTGTGGCTATAAAGTGTTCTCACATCTTCAAAATGCTAAATATGTCTTAAAGGTTTGGTTCCTTCTTCTGGCTCCAGGTGATCAAGCCTTCCTCTTGGCCTCACCCTTTCATCCTCATGTTGCCCTGGATTCCTCCACTTTTCCATAGGGTGTGTAAGAAATTGATCTGTTTGGGAGCACTCACACAGGTTTAAAAAATATGAAAAGGGAAGGAAACCTCATTCTAAACAAAGCTGTAGTCTTTATAAGTCCTTACACGTAACAAATTATAAAGCATTTAATTAAATTCCTAACTGTCTCAATAGTTTTACATGTAATGGAGCAAAACATGTTAATTGAGCAAGACTAGTTTTAAGAATCATGTCCCGGATTAGGCGCAGTGGCTCAGGCCTGTAATCCCAGCACTTTGGGATACCAAGGCAGGAGAATCACTTAAGCCCGGGAGTTCAAGACCAGCCTGGGGAAACACAGTGAGACCCTATTTCTCTTTTTTTTTTTAAAAAAAAAACAAACAAACAAAAAAAACATTTCCCTAAAGTAACACTTTATAAAAAGAACTTTTAAATTTTTCAAAATTTTTCATCAAATGGAAATTCCTTCTTCCTCCCATTCCACTAAATACAAATATAGAGAGAAGTTTAATTTTCAAAGATTTTTTAAGCCTATTTGGAGAAAACTAATTAACATTAATTTGACCAAGAAAGTTTCTCCAGGTCCCCAAAATTTTAAAGTTAAATTAATAAATGCATAAACTCATCAATGTGCAGTTTTTCCTACGGTTTGCCATGGCAGAATTCAATGAATAGTAACATGGCACAAGCCAGGACCCAGAATTGAGCTCCATGGAGTCAGGTGGACACCACAAGGCAGTTGGTGGGGGATGGGGGGAGAGTTGTCAGAGATAACAGAGAAACCAGAGTTGAAAGCATTAGATAAATACCAGACAGCTGAGGAAGGGTGAAGTCAAACACTGAAAACATCAACTAAGGTAAGAAAATCTGATAAGGCAAGGTCAGGTCAAGGGCAGGCTCCAACTAGGTCGGAATATCAATGATAAAAGCAAGCAGTCACTAAGCAGCTGCTGGGGTGAACTCTGATACCTGTGTACCTTTGTTTTGTTTGTTTTGTTTTAGACAGAGTCCCACTCTATTGCCCAGGTTGGAGTGCAGTGGCACAATCTCGGCTCACTACAACCTCTGCGCCCAGGTTCAAGCGATTCTCTGGCCTCAGCCTCCCGAATAGCTGGGACTACAGGCACATGCCACCATGTCTGGCTAATTTTTGTATTTTTTTCAGTAGAGACGGGGTTTCACCATGTGGGTGGGCCAGACTGGTCTCAAACTCTTCACCTCAGGTGATCTGCCCACCTCCATGCTGGGATTATAGGCGTCAGCCACCGCGCCAGCCACCTGTGTACTTTTCCTCCAGGCTTTTCTTGCTGCTAGGAGTGTTCAGTGTTGTAGCCAGATGTTGATAGTCATGAAAAGGAAATCAAAAGCCAACAGATAGACTCTGCCCTTGATTAACTCCAGGGCAAATACCGGAATTAACTCACAATTGCTGGTTGCCTCATCAGTTTCTCCAAGAAGCTGTTTAGATGACCGACCCCCAAAGGCTATAAATGATGATTGGAATTTGATCACAGATCTATACTTCTAAGGAAGTCCTGACAGTCTAGCCCTTTTATAAAATGTGATAAGAATACTTTTCAGGCTGAGCACGGTGGCTCACGCCTGTAATCCCAACATTTTGGGAGGCTGAGTTGGGCGGATCACTTGAGGCCAGGAGTTGAGACCAGCCTGGCCAACATGGTGAAACCCTGTCTCCACCAAAAACACAAAATTAGCCCGGGGTGGTGGCGGGTGCCTGTAATCCCAGCTACTTGGGAGGGTGAGGCAGGAGAATCACTTGAAGCCGGGAGGCAGAAGTTGCAGTGAACCAAGACCGTGCCACTACACTCCAGCCTGATTGACAAAGCGAGACCCTGTCTCAAAAACAAAAAAAGAATACTTTTCAAATTCTCTGTGAGGCAAGCAGCCAACTTCCTAACGAGTTTGATCAGCAAATGGGGTTTCAAAACACATTCCATCCGCTGCTTCTGCTCAAACTTCTCAAAACTGTAAGGGGAGGTGTGAGCCTCCTACTCACCCTCCCCGCACTACAAGCCCCTCTGCTCCCTATCCAGCCATGAAAGTGGACATGACCTAAATTCATCAGCCAATTTGTTCTGGGTCCTTTTGCCTCCTCATTAAGCCTACAGAGGAAAATCTTACTGCTCTAAAGAAATCTGCTTACATATCCAAGTTCACTCCTTGCACATTTCCTCTTCCTTAAAGCCAATCATTTTGCTTTGAAGTGAGTAGAACTAGTGGAAAGTCCCCTCTTCTGCATCTGTTCCATCATTTCATCTATGTGAGTTCTGCACCTATCAGACACAAGATGAGTCTCTACACTTCCTTCTCTCCCACCGACAGGGGTCCAGGTAGTGCTCAATCAATTCTATGCTCCCCACACCTCCTCCAGTATCTCCAATCCACCCCCCCGCCCAGTCTGCTGCACTGCACCCTGTTTTTCTACCCATTGAACAAGTGGTTTCCATACAGTGGACTGTGATCCACTAACACGTTATGAGTTTTTAAGAACACAGACTAGAAACAGAAATACAATAGAAATAGAAACTAGTTTCACATACACATATACTTGCTATGCCCTGGGTCTCAGTGTAAAAATGCATTTTGTACTGTTGTAGTCTGAAAATGTTTGAAACACTGCTTTAGAGAAGCCTTTGTCCACCTAGTCAAACTCCACCCATGATATTGGTCCCATTGTCCGGGATTCCCTTCCTCCCGTGCTGGCTCAAGCTCTCAACAGCCTTCCACGTGTCTTCTTCGTTGGCTGTTTTCAAAAGCTTTGGCCTTTTACACCGGTTCAGAAGCTCCTTCTTATATATCCACAGGATTGCCTTCTCCGTGAACAGACCAATGTTCTGAACAAAGAAACACCTTTTGCTATTCCTGCCTTATCCTGCCTGATCAGGTCTGGGATCTGCTTGCACCACATCCAACTGTCTCACCAGGAATAACAAGCCTCAGAGCAGTAGGCCTCCATTTCTTTGTGTGCAACCTTTCATCCTCAACAAGAAAAAATACCACCAAAGTCACTCTGGAAATACCTAGACTTTCTTACAAAATTAGCCTTACTTTCCTGATGTAATGTATTCTCTGGTGTAATCCATCCAGCGCCTGATACCAATGCCAGGTGAATACAGCTCATTCCTAATGTTCAGTTAAAGTCTGTTTCCCATCCTTGAGAACAGATGGTGACTCCACCTCCATACTGCTATCTTCTTCTTCTCTCAAGGCAAATGGAAGAAGAAAAAGCACAACAAGGTGACTGCACTAGTTTGGTGGTATCCTTTCCTCTCTCAAGGACGAGGGCACAAGTTGTCCAGCACAACTCCACCCCCAGTCTGGCCCTCCTTTGTCCAAATGCCCACAATTCTCACCCAGACAATTAATTCATTATCTTCCTCAACAGAAAAGCTAGCTTTTCATATCTTAGTGTAGACTGTTCAGTTTACTCTTCTCAGCCAAACTGAGTATCCCAGTTTGAGATATGGAAGCCTAAACGAATCCTTCATCTGTAGGACGTGGGACTAATTTGGAAAGAAGGGTGGGGAGAGACACCGAGGTCTAAAGAGTTTCTTACAAACTAAACTGCCCGTTTTCCTCTAAAACATGTAAGGCCAGCTTTGAGAGAGGAACATGAACGCTGGGCCTCCCAAGGAGGAGAGTAAACAGGTCTGAAAACTGTTAAGACAGCTGTGCTTGACTCTGAGGAGCCAGAAACACTCTCAAAGAGAAAGAGGGAGAAGGGCCCATCAAACCTCAGGTACATTCCCAAACCTGCCTAGAAGCTGTGCCACTTCCCTTTTGAAACCCAATCCTTTCCCATTTCTCAATTGGGAATCTAGGGATCCTTTACTTTACTAGTTATCTGGTTACAGGGAGGACTCTCCAACACCTACAAAGCCACTACTTCTTTCTCCCCACTCTTTTGCAGGGAAGGCTCTTAATCAGTCTAACACAGATTTCTGATAGCTCCCTGCTCACAAGACTTCCCTTGGCAATCAGATGAATTTACCCAGTGGAGATTTCAGAAAATCAAGGAAAAGACAGGCCAACTCTTGCATCTGTACTCCAGGACCTATTCAGAAGACTCCAGTGAAGACCTAGCTTCCCTAGGGTTTGCATTAGTCTCAGCACCTTGAGCATGCCATTCTTAGTCACCTCCAAGTATAAAGCATTAGCAGCAAAGACCCATTATTCTTTCCACCAGGGTAAAGAAGGCTTAGAGTGAAATGAATATAAATGGAAATCTAATACTGTAAATAAATAATGACTGATTGGGCAGCTGGGTCAGAGGCATCCAGCCTAAACAGATAAAATTCATCTTAAGGATGAGGACAGTAAAGATTCAAACTCCAGAGGGAGGTAATGGGACAAAAGGAGTTGCAGGCGTAGAAAAAAATAGAAGCACCCTCAAAATATTCTCTGGATTATCAGACGGCACAGGAGGGGCGTGGCAAATAAACTAAAATCCATGGTTCTTCACCCATTCTTTCATATTTTCTAACATGGCGGGAATAAACTTTTCTAATTTCGTTTCACCCAATTTAAGGAAAAGATAAGCAAGGATAAAAATTCCTCATATATAGCACACTTAAAAGGGAGCTGGGATTCTCTAACTTATTACCTTAATCGGCTACACAAAGATGAAGCTACATTTCAATCCACACCATGTGCTGGCATGGGAGTAACTCACTTAAAACACCACAATCCAAGGTCCATTTTTCTCAACTCCATTTATGACTGCGTAAAGATTTTATTAAATCTTTTTTCCTATTTCACACATCAATTCCTAACGTCCACACAAACTTTTCCATCTTCTCCAAACTGGTATTTGGATTAAACATTATCCAAGATCAGTCTTTAAAGTAAATTTCATAATTTCATATAAAAGTGTGCACCACATTAACACTCAAATGTGTGTACAATTAAAAATATACAGACCAGCAACAGTGACTCTTAAATGAACTTAGACTCAAAGTGTTTTCACAGAGGTTTTTCTGCCGTCTTGGAGGGGTAGGAAACTGCTGGCATTACGAATCCCACTTCATGGCTGGGTAAACCGAGGCACTTAGGGGTTACAGTGGTAGAGATGGAAATAGAAACCAATTTCTCCCTCCGACTCTCCGCCTGGTCCCTTCCCACTAGACTTTTCAGCACTCGGTGGCTAAAAATGGGACCCACTTGAGAACTGCAAGGGTAAATAAGAGCTACTTGTTTCAGAAGGTGGCGGCGGGGGAGGGGGACTTACCCACTTGATGCGCCTGATTGTGTGTGGGCTCTAACAAGAAAGCTCTCCCTCGATGCCCAAAGGTTTGCACCCACCCGCTTTAAGCTCAGACCCGAAAGGCACCGCCAGGCAGACAGGGCAGCCCGAATCGTGCAGCCCGAGAAACGCGAGAGGAATGCGTGGTGCCCGGGCGGCGCGGGGGCCGCGAGCCCCGGGACACCATCTGCTCCCGGAGCGACGCCGTGGCCCGCCGGGCGGGGACGATGCTGAGCCTGCCGCACACACCTGCCGGAGCCCGCCCGGAAACCCCGGGCCGCCTTCCGCGCGCCGGACGCCCACCCAGCCTCCAGGCGCAGGAGCCCTCGGCCGCGCTAGGCCAGGGGCGGGAAGCCGCGGCGCCCCTCTCCGCGGGCTGCGCTTGGCGGCCGGCGCGGGGGAGCCGCGGGGAGAGGCAAGCCCGCCTTCCTCCCCAACCCCCCCTCCAAACAGCGTCACCTGTGCCGGGTCCCGGGGCGAGTCGCGCGCGGGCGGCGGCTGCGCCGAGCCGGGAGAGGGCGGCGGGTGTCTACAGGCGTTTGGTCATCCGGGCCGGCCCGAGGGCTGGCGCTGGCCAGTGCCGCCCGGTGAGATGCTCGCGGGAGCCAGGGAAGCCGCGGGTTCCGGGCCGCTTGGAGGTGCAGTCGCGGAGGCTCCAGCTACCGCCGCGGCCGTCGCGCCCGCCCGGACTGCGGGCTCGGGTTACCGCAGAGCGGCTCCTTAAAGGGGCCGCGGCCGCTCGGGCTCCTGCTCCCGCTCCGGGCGGCTCCGACCCTGGCCAAAGTGGGCGGGGCCCCGAGGCCGGCCGCAGAGCAGACCTTCTTGTGCTGGAACTTGGGTCTCGGAAAGAGCCCAAAAACCCTAACACCCGAAGTCGCAGCGGAGAGATCCTGGAAGCTCACACCTTGCCAAGGGCAGAGGGTGCAGTTCCCGGGTTTTCCAAAGCAAGTCACAAAACTTGCCACGGGGGGAACTGTGTGAGCCCGCCCCCGCAGCGGTCAGTACCTGGGCTAGCCACATAACAAAAAATCTTCTTAAATGATGAATTTACATTCTGCCTTAAATGCTCAAATACTGGGGACTTCATGGTTAGATCATCAGAAAAGAGATGAAAAGGCAACTGCTGGTTTTTCTTGCCACGTCTGACACGGCCACACTCGAGTCCCGCCAGTTCTTCTTTGGGGCTGCAGGTGCATACCAAACTGGTAGGGGGCGCGTGAAGAAGAAGCGTGTTCTCTCCAGCACCACCTCCGGAATTCCTGAAAAACACCCTCATGGGTGCACCAGCACTCCACCTACACCCGGAACCCCTCTGTTGTCGGGGTGTGGAAGTTGGATTTGAATATTTGGTGCTGGCTGAGAATTCCAAGTTGCCTAGTAGATAAAGTTTGACATTAAATAGATGTTCTCACCTGTTATATACAGCCTCAAAAGCCTCCAAGTGATCTGAATCAACCAGAGATAATTGTCTGAAACAAAACAAAATAATAAAGAGGTATATTCATGCATTATAATTCGCAGAAAGCAATCACAAGGCCTTTTCTTGAAAAGAGGTAAGTTCTAAATAAATAATTTGTAAACACTATCATTGATAACAGGATATTTATTTCTAAGAAATGTCAATAAAGCTAACATATTTGATCTACTATATACATGCACTGAAAGACACACATATCTGCCGCAGATTTAGACCAGAAAATATATACACAAAAGCTCATATAAGCTGTCCATGTTTATTTTCAAGAGAGGGCAATAGAATTTAAATCAGAACCTGGAATTCTGTCAGTTTGTTAGAGTTGCGTGTCTTCAGCTAACTGAACCTCACTAAGGCTCAATTTCTTCATCCATAAAATGGGAATAATAATTCATAGTGACTCTGAAGACCTGGACTGATGTGGAAAAGACAAAATCTATACCACGGAACAGGGAGGGACAGAAACCTGCCCTGCAGTCAAGCAGAGAGAAAGATCCTTCAGGCCCCCAAATGCGTGTTCCCCTTTTTCTCCCCAAGATTCTCAGGACGTACCAGGGCACCAGTGCTCTTTGAACCACACGGTGTCCCATCATAGTTCCTTCACAATATGTGCAGTACCTGACAACTTTGGTTTGTGCAATAGCTACCTTGTGCACTCACATAGCTATTTCATAACTCTCTGTGGGCAGGATGGTTATATGTGAACATCTGTGAAGTCAGCCCAGAAAATACCAATTTCACAGTGTCCTCTCAAGACTCTGTATCAACACTACCTCCTACAGAAACTCTCCCATGCTAGTCTCTGGTGGCCGATAGTAGCTCTGTTCTTTCCTGATAAATGCATCATCATTATCTTTGATATGCATAATTCTCTAACACCAACAGCAGTAACCAAGGCCAGGTAAACCCACAGAAATCCGCTATACTCTATGTCCCACTATATTCCTTCATATTAGGCCTCTACAAATGCATCATGAAATCTGTAAGATTGTTTTTGAGATTGTACAGAACATGTAAGTTAAGATATCAAGGACAAGGCCTGAGCTATGAGAGGAATTCAGTAAATAGTAGTTGAATGTTGCAAGTTTTAAGCTAATTAAAACTCAGTGACCTTAGGAGGTAGAAGAATACATCAACTGTATTTTTTCCTGAAAAATTCAGAGTAGCTTAATCTCTTTAAAAATATACAGTTCATGGCTGGGTGCAGTGGCTCACGCCTGTAATCCCAGCACTTTGGGAGGCTGAGGCGGGCAGATCACCTGAGGTTGGGGAGTTCGAGACCAGCCTGACCAACATGGAGAAACCCCGTCTCTACTAAAAATATAAAAAATTAGCCAGGCATGGTGGTGCTTGCCTATAATCTCAGCTACTCGAGAGGCTGAGGTAGGAAAATCGCTTGAACCCGAGAGGCAGAGGTTGTGGTGAGCTGAGATCGCACCATAGCACTCCATCCTGGGCAACAAGAGCGAAACTCTGTCTCAAAAACAAACATATTTTATATATATGTGTATATATATATACATACACATATATCTCCAGTTCATTAAATCTTTATTATTAATTGTTTCACCAATATTCCCTTTCCAAGGATACTTTCTTAGAATTCTGTATTTACCATATGAAGTTTTTCTGCATTTTAAATGGGATGTATAAAGACTGAATTGCACTTTTTATATTGTTATTGACTGAAACAGTTCAAGCAAACAGATCAGAGAAATGAAAGTATTTATCCACACTTGAAATGGGAAACAAATACAAAAACTCTTTTTTTTTCTTTGAGACAGGGTCTTGCTCTGTTGCCCAGGCTGGAGTGCAGTGGTGCCATCTCGGCTCACTGCAACCTCCGCCTTCCAGTTTCAGATCTCGTGCTTCAGCCTCCCGAATAGCTGGGATTACAGGCACGCACCACCATGCTTGGCTAATTTTTGTATTTCTAGTAGAGATGCAGTTTCACCATGTTGGCTAGGCTGGTCCCGAACTGCTGACCTCAAGTGATCCACCCACCTCGACTTCCCAAAGTGCTGGGATTACAGGCTACCATGCCCAGCCAAAAACTGTTTTAAATGAAGTAAGTTTTCCTGATGAATTTATTTTCCACAATTCTTAATCTTCTGAATAGAACCAATTGTTTGAAAAACTAAGACCAAAAGCTGTTTTTTTCTAAATATTATAGTTAAAGCAAAAATATTTTGAGAAGTTGCCTTAATTCTCCACTCTGCTCTGTTAGTGAAGGTACAAACTAAATGACGCCAAACATTTTGATCAGAAAGGTTGAGTTACTAAAAAATGAATAACCCCAAGCACTCCTTTTTCATGTGTTGGTAGTTTCAGTGTATTAAGAGTGTTTGTAAAGTTTTATAAGTGTTTAAAAATACTTTCACCAGGCACACTGGCTTATGTCTATAATCCCAAGTGCTTTGGGAGACTGAGGCAGGAGGATTGCTTGAGACCAGGAGTTGGAGGCTTCAGTGAGCTGATATTGCACCACTGCACTCCAGCCTGGGTAACAGAGTGAGACCCTGTCTCTAAACAAACAAACAAACCAAAAGGTTTTTTTAAAAGTACTTTCGTTTGTTTTCAGATGAAACTATTTCAAGATATTACCAGTAGTTATCTCTGGGTGGGTGAGACTTTTTTTTTTTAAGACCCTTCTGCTATGCTGCCCATGCTGGGGTACAGGAGTACAGTGGCCAGTCACAGATACCACATCACATGACAGCCTCTAACTCCCAGGCATCTATGCAGGCAGCCCGTAAAATATAGAAACAATCCTCCCCATTTAGCCTCTTAAATAGCTGAGACTACAGGCACACTCAGTTTTCTGGATGGATGAGATTCTGGACAAATTTTTATGTTCTTTTTGCGCATTTTATTATATGTGATATCTTTTCTACAATGTATGTGTATTGTTTTGTTTGCATTTTTATTTTTAGTGAAAGTAACACACATAAGTGAAAAATCAAATAATTCTTAAAGGCTTATAACAAAAAACATCAATGAGTGCCATCAGCCCCCTGCCCTGCTTCTCCCCACCTGTCTTCACCCTACATTCCACACAACCCTACCATGTTCTTCATCTCCTAAATGATAACCTTGTAACAGAATTTCTTGATTTTCAGTTTTACACATTCTTTATTGACATCTTATGGTATTGGAGGATTTAGCTCTTTTACCCACCACCACAACAACTTTGCCCTCATGCTTCCTTGCAACATAACCATATTACAATGTTCACTCAAATCAACAATTAGGGGCCAGGTGCGGTGGTTCATGCCTGTAATTCCAGCACTTTGGGAGGCCTAGGCTGGCAGATCACCTGAGGTTAGGAGGTTGAGACCAGCCTGGCCAACATGGCGAAACCCCGTATCTACTAAAAATACAAAAAGTAGACAGGCGTAGTGGCGCACGCATGTAATCCCAGCTACTCGGGAGGCTGAGACAGGAGAATCGCTTGAACCCAGGAGGCAGAGGTTGCAGTGAGCTGAGATCGTGCCACTGCACTCCAGCCTGGGCGACAGAGCAAGACTCCGTCTCAAAAAAAAAAAAAAAAGAAAGAAAGAAAAAGAAATGTAGCTAAGGTTGGATGCAGTGGCTCACAACTGTAATTCCAACACTTTGGGAGGCCAAGGCAGGAGGATTGCTTGAGGTCAGGAGTTTAAGACCAGCCAGGGCAACCTAGTAAGACTACGTCTCTACAAGAATAAATAAATAAATAAAATAAAAATGTATCTAACCTAAATTTTAGATACAAATGTTTCAACATATCTATGAAATGCCCATCAATAATATCTTCCAATGCCCAAACACACAACTTTCAGTTTACTCTTTTATTTTGCCAGATCACAGACTCCAGTAGCTTACTCAGAAGAGGTACATAGACGGTAAATTTTTAGAGTACTTACATGTCTGAAAATGTCTTCATTCTACTCTTATTCCTGACTGATAATTTAGATGGATTGAAAATCATTTTCTGTCAGTATTTTGAAAGCATTTTTCCAGTGTTGCCATTGAAATGTCTAATGCCTTTCTAGTTCCCACTCCTCTGTATCTGACCTATTTTTCTTTCTAGAATCTTCCATTTTCCCTAGTAGTCTGAAATGTCATATTGATGCACCTTACAAATAGGTCTTTTTTCAGTAGTTGTGCTGGATACCAAGTGGTCTTTTTGATCTCATTTGCAAATTTTTTCTTTTATTTATTTGCTGTTTTCCTCCCTTCCATTTTCTCTATTCTTTTTGTGAATTCTTGTTAGCAGGTTATTGGAACATCTATATTATTCTCTAAATGTATTGTCCTTTTATCCTATTGATCATCTCTGTGTCTTTCTTACCTATTGTCTGAGATAGAGGTTCTCAAACAGGGCAGAAGGAGGAGAAGGTTGATTCCGCTGCCCCAGGAGACACGTGGCAAGGTCTGGAGATATTCTTGGTTGTCGCCACAGGAAAGAGGGGGATAGTCTGGCATTTAGTAAGTAGAAGCCACGGATGCTGCTAACCATCATACAATACACAGAGCAAACTTCCACACAAAGAATTTCCAGCACCAGATGGCAACTGTGCCAAGATTGAGACATCCTTGACCAAAATAATTCCTTAACCTTATCTTCCACCAAAGTTTCTATTTCAAACACATTTGTTATTTCCAAGGGCTCTTTCCCACTCTCTGGTTAGACTTTTTGTTTATGAGAACTCTTCACCAAAGGATAAACTCCTTTCTCCAGAGAAGAAACTTCTAACCTCATAGAGGGATTGCATTGATAGGGGTAGTGTTAGGGTGGAGGGCATGAGTGCAGGCTGCCTGAATGAGGTGGAGAAGGGACCCAGGGGTCCAAAAGCCTAGTAAACCATTATACAGCAATCTTCCTTTTTCAGCCTGTGCCCTGCCCCTGCCTTCCACAGTACTCTGCACCATCAAGTGCTAAGTTTCCTCCAAGCACTGAGGTTAGCCTCTCTTCCATTTTGCCAAGCCAGTTATCACTTCTCTGTCCAATTTCTGGCTTTTACAGTTTATTGAAATCTCTTATCTGTTGTAGACTTTTCTCCTATTCCCTTTTTCCTTGTGGCTTATATCTTGTAAACATCTTTCTACACTATCATTTTCATGTCATTTTGCAAAGAATACATGATAAACACCTCTGGTCATTCCATAATTAAACAGGAGAGGCTTATTTTTTCATTATGAAAAAAATTGATAACAGAAAGGGATCCAGAACAAAGAACACAGTTCTTATTTTGTAAATTTCTTTCCTTTCTTTCCTTTTCTTTTTTTTGTTTTGTTTTGTTTTGTTTTAAGAGACACAATCTGTCTGTCTCCCAGGCTGGAGTGCAGTGGTGTGAGCATAGCTCACCGTAATCTTGAGCTGCAGGGTCAAACAGTCCTCCCACCTCAGCCTCCTGAGTAGCACACTACCACACCCAGATAATTTTTTTTTTATTTTATGTGGAGATAGAGTCTTGCTCTGTTGCCTAGGCTGGTCTCAAACACCTTGCCTCAAGCAATCCTCCTGCTTTGGCCTCCCAAAGCACTGGGATTACAGGAATGAGCCACCACACCTGGCCAATTTTTCATAAATCTCTAACATTTTTAAATTATGCTAAAATGTTATGGATATTTTTAGATTTTATAAATTAGTTGAAATTTATGTTATCAATTACCAGTTTATATGCTTATAACTTTTAGATCCTTTTTTTTTTTTTTTAACTTTTCTTTTGAGACAGAGTCTTACTGTGTTGCCCAGGCTAGAGTGCATGGGGCAATCTCAGCTCACTGCAACCTCCACCTGTAGGAGGCATGCACTACAGGCATGCGCCATCACACCTGGCTACTTTTTAAAATTTTTTGTAGAGACAGAGTGTTGCCATGTTGTGCAGGTTGGTCTTGAACTCCTGGACTCAAGTAATCTGCCCATCTTGGCCTCCCAAAGTGCTGGGATTACAGGCGTAAGCCACCCACCGCACCTGGCCTAAATCCATTTATTGAATATCCTCCTCGATATTTTTCCATGCATACTTGCATATACTTTGGGTTTTATTTCAATGACAAAAAGATTAAAACTATATATTTTGTAAGTGCTCTGTTACATTCAATGAATTTAACATAATGATTTAACCAATCCCTTATTGTTGGACATTTAGGGATTTTATTGTTGGATGAAATTTTCCATTTCTCATATAAAGCAAAGTAGTAATGTCGTACTAGAAATTAATTTTAAAATTCAAACCCAGCTTCAAATTTAATAGGGAAATTTGGAGGATTCCTGCTCAGGTCAACAGGACAAAAGGGTTGCTCGTTCTTCCCCTACTAATTAATGTGGTGCTGAAAGTATCAGTCAAAGGAACTAGAAGAAAGACAGAAAGTAAAGATATAACTATTGAAAAAAAAGTGTAAAATTGTCATTTCTATATTATATGATTATATACCTATAAATCAAGTGAAATATATATATTTTTTAAATATACATTTTTTTCAGTTGATTTTTTGGTATACATATGTATATCCTCACATGTATATGTACACCTAAAATATCAACTAAAAAATATATAAATAATAAAAAATTTAAGTGTGGGAGCAGGAAAAAAATTAATTTACCAAAATTGTTTGTGTATATATATATATATATGCATACACACATTATGTGTATGTAGTACAAACACACAGATAAACAATACTCTTACAAAATAAAAAAAGAAAAAGACCCACATAATTGCAACGAAAAGTGTGTAGGGGTAATTAATAAAAAATATGCAAAACTGGCTGGGCACGGTGACTCACGCCTGTAATACCAGCACTTTGGGAGGCTGAGGCAGGTGAATTACTTGAGGTCAGGAGTTCAAGACCAGCCTGGCCAACATGGTGAAACCCCATCTCTACTAAAAATACAAAAAATTAGCTAGGTATGGTTGCACATGCCTGTAGTCCCAGCTACTTGGGAGGCTGAGGTGGGAGAATCCCTTGAACCCAGGAGGTGGAGGTTGCAGTAAGCAGAGATCACACCACTGAACTCCAGCCTGGGCGACAGAGCGAGATTCCATCTCAAAAAAAAAAAAAAATGCAAAACTTCCATGCGAAAAACATTAAAACACTCCTGCAGGACACAAGAGTAGATTTGAACAAATGAAACTCAGACCAGGTTTTTGGAGAGAAAAAGTCAATGTATGTAAATGCTCTCTAAGTTTTAATTTTATTTATTTATTTATTTAAAGGCAGGGTTTCACTCTGTCGCCTAGGCTGGAGGGCAGTGGCACAATTTTGGCTCAAATGAGATCTCCCTCCCTGTAGCATCAACCTCCTGGGCCCAAACAGTCTTCCCACCTCAGCCTCCTGGATAGCTGGGACTGTAGGCACACCCACCAGGTCTGGCTAATTTTTGTATTTTTTGCAGAGACGGGGTTTTTGCCTTGTTGCCCAGGCTGGTCTCAAACTCCTAAGCTCAAGCTATCTGCCCACCTCAGCCTCTCAAAGTCCTGGGATCACAGGTGTGAGCCACTGCACGTGCCCCTAATTTTTAAATATATTACACTATCAATGAAAACACTAATTGGCAATTTTCTGGAATAGGACAAAATGATTCCAAAGTCCACATGGGAAAGTAAACAAACAAGTTTACCAGAAGAACAATTTTTAAAAGATCAGTGAGAAAGGAATAACCTTCTATATATTAAAAAATACTACAGAATCTCAATAATTAATACTTTGGGATTTCCATTGGAATAGATAGGCTAATGGAATTAAATAGAAAGCCCAGAAATACACCCAAATAAGCAGCGTCTCAAGTCAGTGGGGTAAGATGGACACTTGAATAAATGGATAGCACCTGGAAAAAATAAAGTTAAATCTATGTCTCATTCTGTGTGCTAGTAAATATTCCAAATGGGCCAAAGACTTAAATGCAGAATATGAATATACAAATGTATTACAAAGGCCAGGGATGGTGGCTCACACCTATAATGCCAGCATTTTGGGAGGCCAAGACGGGAGGATTGCTTAAGCCCAGGAGTTTGATACCAGCCTGGGCAACATAATGAGACCTCCTCTCTAGAAAAAATCAAAAAATGAGGTGGGAAGATGGCTGAGCCCAGAAGGTCAAAACCAGAGTGAGCCATGATTGCACCACTGCACTCCCACGTGGATGACAGAGCAAAACAGAAACAAAAACAAAAAAATGCATTCCAAGAAAATATGGATGAATTCTCTCCTTACCTTGGAATTCGTAAAAAGGAATGGGAAGGCCTAACTGTGACTCAAAATCTAAAAGCCATAAAAGATTAATAAATCTAACTAATTAAAAAATCAGAAACTACTACCTGGCAAAAATAACAATAATAGCATAAGCAAGGATGAGACACAAATTACAAACTGGAAAAAATATCTGATATTCAAATCACAGATAAATATATAAGAAGCATATATATCAAAGAAGAAAAAGACTAGACACTCGAGAGAAAATTAGAAAACATGAACAGATATCACAGAAAAAGAAAAATAAAGGACCTTTACACATTATAAATGGTCTTCATTTGTAAAACTATATGCAAATTAAAACCAACCTCATCCCATAAACATATTGTTATTCTACTTCCTCACTACTCTCTGACTTTGGAGCATTCATCTCTCACTACAGCCTCTTCAGATTGGTCTCCCCACCATCATTTTTGAAAAAGAGGGAAATTTACAAAGCTATATCTTTTTTTGTTTAATTCTAGATCTAAAATGCCATGTTAATAGATGTTGCTTGGATAATACTAGAGTATCACTGTTTATCAGCATATAAAAATTCCTGCTTACTGTTTTGAAACATGAAGAACCCATACATCAATATGATTAAAATCAGAACTAACATGTTCCCTATCCTGTTCCTATGTACGATTTTTTTAAATAAAGTTGATAAACTATTCATAAGTAGTTTTCATAGACCTTATAGCTAAATACAACTTTAGAATTTAGAAATATTCCTTAGTATAAAGAGCCCCTGCTCTACTGCCATCCCCTGCTAAAATATTCAATTCCAAAAGAATCATATTTTTGTAGTGATATAAACCAACCACTTCATAGAGACAAAAAACTACCCTAAAAATAGTTAAAAATTAAAAGAGCAAATTTTGTTTGTTTGTTTGTTTAAGACAGGTCTTGCTCTATCGCCCAGGCTGAAGTGCAGTGGCGCAATCTCAGCTCACTGTAAGCTCCGCCTCCTGGGTTCACGCCATTCTCCTGCCTCAGCCTCCGGAGTAGCTGGGACTACGGGCGCGTGCCACCACGCCCACCTAATATTTTGTATTTTTAGTAGAGACAGGGTTTCACTGTGTTAGCCAGAATGGTCTCGATCTCCTGACCTCATGATCCACACGCCTTGGCCTCCCAAAGTGCTGGGATTACAGGCGTGAGCCACCGCGCCCGGACTAAAAGAGCAATTTTTATGACTGTTGTTAAATATGCAAACATATTATCTCCCTTACAAATTTCTTATCTCCCAAAAAATTTACCTAATGTTATTACAACTATCATTCCTGCAATGGTGTTACTATAAGCAGCTCAACCCATACATATGAATCATGTGGATCACTAACTGAAGTCCCTGTTTTACACATTCTATATGAGAAGTCAGAAGCATCGAAAATGACAGTTATTATTTTTATGGAAAATGTATATGCTGCATTCAGATCTCCCACTTAATCTTGACCTGCATGCTGTGCATTTTAATTAAAAAGCATTTTTTGTCCTCCAGCAAGTAACGGTTTTGAAAATTTACCCATTGCCATCCCTTTTCAAAATATTTTTTTATACTTTGCAATATATTAAGAATTTTTTATTTGGTTTTGTTGTTGTTGTTTTGTCTGTTTGTTTGTTTTGAGATGGGTCACACTCTGTCACTCAGGTTGGCGCGTAGCGGTGCCATCTCGGCTCCCTGCAACTTCCACATCCCACGTTCAAGCAATCCTCCCACCTCAGCCGCCCGAGTAGCTTGGACCACAGGCATGCACTACTACGCCCAGCCAATTTTTGGTAGAGACAGAATTTCACCATGTTGCCCAGGCTGGTCTCGGACTCCTGAGCTCAAGCAGTCCACCCGCCTTGGCTTCCCAAAGTGGTAGGATTACAGGTGCGAGCCACCACACCTGGCCCTTTTTTGATTTTAAAAAGAAAACAATCTAATATTAGGGGAAAGGATATTTTATGGGGATTTATTTTCAATAAGGAAAATTATGTTTAAAGTCTCAGATTTTAAAATTCTCTGTGGTAAGTAGAAAATACAAGATAACTTCACAAACATATCTAATTGAAATGAAGTTGAAGTAAATGTCAGGATTTTTTAGCATTGAAATTGCTTTTGTTACAGGTAAGAAACTCACTTTACCTCTTAACATTTATAGATAGAAATTGAGGTCTTCAGAATTTGACCCTTTCTCAATAACAAATTCTCAAATGGAATATTATCTACAGTGATTCTCTATCTCTCCACATGGCTACAAGATCCACTAAGCCATCAGGAAGACCTGGGAGTCATCATTGACTTCTTCCTCGTCCCACAGAAGCATTCAGTGTCTGCATTAGAACAACTGCCTCCAAACTAGTCCTCTTTGCAGTAGTCTTCTTTCTGCATTCGTCCTTTCTTTCTTTTTTTTTTTTTTTTTTGCGACGGAGTCTCTCTCTGGAGTGCAGTGGCACAATCTCGGCTCACTGCAAGCTCCGCCTCATGGGTTCACGCCATTCTCCTGTCTCAGCCTCGCGAGTAGCTGGGACTACAGGCGCCCGCCACCACGTCTGGCTAATTTTTTGTATTTTCAGTAGAGACGGGGTTTCACTGTGTTAGCCAGGATGGTCTCGATCTCCTGACCTCGTGATCCGCCCGCCTCGGCCTCCCAAAGTGCTGGGATTACAGGCGTGAGCCACCACGCCCGGCCATGCACTGGTCCTTTCTAATTAGTCTCTATTGCTGCCACCAATAAAAAATAATAAATATTTTCTGAATTCAGAAACAAATGAAGTAATATATTCACCCAAAATCCAGATTTTCTGGACAAGTGACTAATTATCAAAACCCACCACCCATGGAGGAGGCAAGATTACGGTACATTAAAGTCCAAAGTACAATTCTAAGTCTCACAACTGTTCTGAGAGTGAAATCACTAAATACACCTGGATTATCAATTACCTGAAGACAATCTAGTTTTAGGGAAAAGGATATTTTAGGGAATTTATTTTCAATAAATCTGTCTTATGCAGATAGTCCCTGACTTACAATAGTCCAGCTTAACAATTTTTCGACTTTACAATGCAGTGAAATGCATTCCTTCAAGATTCTTCTACTGAATGCATTTCACTGCATTGTCAAGTCGATCTTTTCCCAGGCTGGTGATATGTGGTACAATTATACTCTCTCCTGATGCTGGGCGAAATCATCTAACACAAATCCTATTTTATAATAAAGTATTGAATATCTTGTATACTTTATTGAATACTGTACTGAAAGTATTATTTTTTTTTATTGTTATTGGGTCAGAGTCTCACTCTGCCACCCAGGCTGGAGTGCAGTGGTGTGATCAGAGCTCACGGCAGCCTTGACCATCTGGGATCAATCAATCCACGCCTGCCTCAACCTCCCAAGTAGCTGGGACTACAGGTGCACCCCACCATGCCCAGCTAATTTTTTGTAGAGATGGGGTTTCGCCATGTTGGCCAGGCTGGTCTCGAACTTCTGGGCTCAAGCAATTCACCCACCTCAGCTTCCCAGCTGGGATTTCTGGTGTGAGTCATGCTGAAAATGTTCTGAGCACATTTAAAGTGGGCTGGGCTAAGCTATGATGTTCAGTAGAATAGGCATGTTAAACGCTTTTTTTTTTTTTTGAGATGGAGTCTCGCTGTCGCCCAGGCTGGAGTACAGTGGCGCGATCTCAGCTCACTGCAGGCTCCGCCCCCCGGGGTTCATGCCATTCTCCTGCCTCAGCCTCCCGAGTAACTGGGACTACAGGTGCCTGCCACCTCACCTGGCTAATTTTTTGTATTTTTAGTAGAGATGGGGTTTCATCATGTTAGCCAGAATGGTCTCGATCTCCTGACCTCGTGATCCGCCCGCCTCGGCCTCCCAAAGTGCTGGGATTACAGGCATGAGCCACCGCGCCTGGCCTGTTAAACGCATTTTTGACTTAGTGTATTTTCCATTGATGATGGGTTTATCAGTACACAACACCATCCTAAGTAAAGGAGCATCTGTACACCTTTGCAACTTACATTGCACCCTGCAAGGTGGGTGCTATCTAAGTGTTCCCACTGTTCTCAGCTTGTCAAGGAACTCGCTTAGGAAGCTCAAAGTTCTGTGGCTGAGGGAGAGCCTTACCTGATAATCTACATTCTAGAGAGAATGATGTGTTTCTCCTCCTTCTTTATCCTAAGCAATTACCTAAAGTTAATAAAATACAGCCAAGTGATGTAAAGGGCTGCTTTGCCTCCCCTTTTATGGCTCCTACAAAGCCCTCTGGTTTGTTGATAAAATCCCCTACCAGATATTTTAAAATCTATCAGCATTTGGCTTTTTAACACCGTTTTAGGCACACAGTGTTCTATTAGTACAGAAAGAGAAAGTCATCCTCTTAATGTATCAACATAGAGGTGAAATGAACTTGATTTCAGTTCACTTTGTCTTAATCCAAATTATTAATTCGTTTAACAAATAATGCACATTGTAAGGGTATCATGGGAAACTTTGAAAACAATTGTGTAAATTCTGATTGCTAGTCGTACAAGACATTCTTGGGAAATAAAAAACCATAACCAATAGCTAAATACACCACTGTCGAATTTCAACACTTGTGATATTGATTTGTAGGGGATGGGATGAACAAACAGAGCTGAAGTTCAAAATCATGTCTCCTAAATAATTTAGATGTGGTTTTAATAATTTTAGTCTTCTTTGGCTTGTACCATTACAACAGTAAAGCCCAATCATTCTATAAGAATGTCAATATAAAAATAACTCACTGACATCCTTCTTATTCCTTCATCTCTCTGAACCAGAATTCAGCCCTTCCTCTAGTTTCTACAGGAAATTATCTCTAAACATTTCATGATTCTCCCCAACTTAACATAAGAGTAGGGGGTTCCTGAGAAGTTGAGTAGAACTTCTACCAGCTCTATCTTCCAATCTCTCTTCTTTCCTACATAGGAGTTGAAGAAACATTTTCTGTTGATTAAATCCAATGGAGTTTCACTGCCTACCTAAAGTAGTTCTTCTGGCCAGGTTCAGTGGCTCACGTCTGTAATCCCAGCACTTTGGGTGGCTGAGGCGGGTGCATCACCTGAGGTCAGCAGCTCAAGACCAGCCCGGCCAACGTGGTGAAACCCTGTCTCTACTAAAAATATAAAAATTAGACAGGCATGGTGACGCATGCCTGTAATCTCAGCTACTCGGGAGGCTGAGGCAGGAGAATCACTTGAACCTGGGAGGCAGAGGTTGCAGTGAGCCAAGATCGTGCCACTGCACTCCAGCCTGGGCAATGAAGCAAGACTCAGTCTCAAAAAAAAAAAATTTTTTTTTAAAGTAGTTCTTCCAAACAAGTACACTACTCTTGCTAAGGGAAGTTCTGCAAATATATATATATAGTGCTTTATCCACTGCTTTTGCTCTCATTTCTCAATTAGCTCTTGCTGCATTCCCCTAGCCCTTGAGCTTTTCATCTCAAAGTTTTGATAATTCCTTGAACCTGAGAACATAACGGTCTTTTCTGCTTTGATTCTTAGCTCTAAATTTTGCAATTAACCTTTTGCTCAGTTCACTTCTGCCCACTCCGGGTTCTTACCTACCTTGAAGTCCATCTTAGCTTTGGCTTAACCCTGTCCTCCCCGTTCCCCCAATCCAGTAAGGTGTATCTGGTATCAATTCCACGTATGCCATCTAAAACTCATTCTTGAGCGTCCGACCTGTATTCCCAAGATTCTACTATGTTTTCCCAGGTTCTTCAAATGCAATAAAATATATAACTCATGATCCCTCCTCCTTTCCATACTCTTCTTTCTCTGAGTTCATGAAGTCATCATGCTTCTAATCACCCAATCTAGAGACTTCAGTTTTCCTAGACTCCTCCCTCTTGCTCAGCTCTCTCTATCCAAGTACACAGCAAATTCTGTCAGTTGGACTCCCTACATATTTTTCATTTACTTACTTCCTCTACCCTTACTCTCACTCACCAAATTTAGACCTGTATACCACCCTTTTCCTCTTATGTGTCCCTGGCAACATACCAAGTTAATAATTTGCTTTCCCTCTTCTCCCATTGCTCAGTACCACATGTTTCACACAAAATAGACCCTCAATAAATATTCATTGGTTATAGAAGAGTCTTCAAATCCTTGTGATCTCATATCTTTTCTTTTCTTGTCATTCATAAGTTGTCTCTCTCTCTCCGCAACTTCATGCCTCTTCAGAATTCTTCTGACCTGCTGTTGGTTATCTTCTTTTCACCTCAAATCAAAATCGTTCTGTTACTCTTTATTGCCTATTAACGAAATGTGTTAATGTTCACCATTTGAGCTCAAACCTACATTTCCATTTTTACTGTTCACACTCTTTACTCATTCTCGCCAAATCCAACTACTAGTCATTCTCCATTTTCCTGCATCTCTACCTTTGCTCATGTTGCCCCCAACACACACAGTGTCTTTTCCTCCCATCTTTTCTTATCAAAACTTTCCTAGTTAAGGCTGAGAATTTCTCTCTCCCTCTTTTGTCCTTTGAGAGTTTGAGCAAATTTATAGCTTGCTTTGTACAGGTACTTTATTTCTCCTACCAGGAAAGCAGTATCATAGAGTTGTTCAAAGCAGTGTTTTTCAGACCACCTGCAACAGAATAACTGGAGTCATGTTAAAAAGACAAAAACAAAACAAAAAACCTTCTAAATCAGAGTTTATTGAGGTAGAACACAGAGCTCTGCACTTTAAAAAGAAGCTCCTGGCTGGGCACTGTGGCTCCCAACACCTTGGGAGGCCGAGGTGGGAGGATCTCTTAAGGTCAGGAGTTTGAGACCAGCCTGAGTAACATAGCAAGACTCCATCTCTACAAAATACACACACACACACACACACACATTTTAATTAGTCAGGCACAATGACAAGCACCTGTAGTCCCAGATACTTGGGAGACTGAGACTGCAGTGAGTTTCAGACTGCAGTGAGCTATGATCACGCCACTGTACTCTAGCGTGGGTAACAGAGCAAGACCCTTTCTCTAAATAAATAAAACAAAAATAAAAAGAAGCTCCCCAGTAAAGTGCACAGTAAAGTTGGAGACCTAGGCCAGGCACAGTGGCTCACGCCTATAATCTCAGCACTTTGGGAGGCTCAGGCGGGTGGATCACGAGGTCAGAAGTTCAAGACCAGCCTGGCCAAGATGGTGAAACCCCCATCTCTACTAAAAATACAAAAATTAGCCAGGCACAGTGGCGGGCGCCTGTAATCCCAGCTACTTGAGAGGCTGAGGCAGGAGAATCACTTGAACCCAGGAGGCAGAGGTTGCAGTGAGCCGAGGTTGTGCCACTGCACTCTAGCCTGGGCAGCACAGCAAGACTCTGTCTCAAAAACAAACAAACAAAAAAGTTGGAGACCTTTGAGTTGCATAAATGGGCCTTGAAGTCAGAATTGGGGTTGCATTCCCAGTTATATCCTTCTTAAAAGATAATTTTCAGAAAAAGCTAAAATCATGACTGATACAGATAGAAAAGGAAATAATGTCAAAGATTTTATTTAACTAATCCAGTGAGGGAACCAGGCAGATGTTACAACCTGTTTTTAAGCAAATCTGAAAAAGACATATTTATACTGAGTTGTAAAATGGCTCAAAGACAATTAAAGGCAGGAATCAGATGATCTGGAAGGTGTCCTCTAAGCAATGTAGAATTTTCTTTTTCTTTTTTATTATTATTATTATTTTTTGAGACAGGGTCTCACTCTGTTGCCCAGGCTGGTGTGCAGTGGCGCAATCTCAGCTTACTGCAACCTCTGCCTCCTGGGTTCAAGTGATTCTCATGCTTAGCCTCTGGAGTAGCTGGGATTACAGGCATGCACCATCATGCCCAGCTAATTTTTGTATTTTTAGTAGAGACGAGGTTTTACCATGTTGGCCAGGCTAGTCTCGCACTCCTGACCTCAGGTGATCTGCCCGCCTCAGCCTCCCAAAGTGCTGGGATTACAGGTGTGAGCCACCGCACCCAGCCAGCAATGCAGGATTTTCTATTGAAACATAAATTTTTTGTACACCTTTTCCTAGCTATATGACTTTGAGTGTGTTAGTTAACTTCTCTGAGCCTGTTATTTTATCTGTAAAATAGTGACAATAAGATTTATGTTTGTGAATTTCTTTATTCTATATGTATATATATGCATATACATGTTTTTTTGAGATGGGGTCTCACTCTGTTGTCCAGGTCTCTACCTCCTAGGCTCAAGCGATCCTCCCACCTCAGCCTCCCAAGTAGTGGGGACCATGGCCGGCGCCACCATGCCCAGCTAATTTTTGTATTTTTTGTGTTTTTGTAGAGGGGGGTTTCACCATGTCACCCAGGCTGGTCTTGAACTCCTGGACTCAAGTGATTTGCCTGCCTCAGCCTCCCAAAGTGCTGGGATTATAGGCATGAGCCACCGTACCTGACCAAACAGTGATAATAAGATTTTATAATTAAAAAAAAAACTTTCATGGGGATAATACCTAATAGAGTTGGTGAGAATCGAATGAGTTAATGAGTACCAAGAATTTAGGACAGTGTAGAGCAAATTATACTCAATAAACATTACATCATTGTTGTCATCATCATCGTTGTTGTGGTAACTATAAGTTCCTTGAGGATCATTCTTGTTTATTAATGAATGTATATATATGCAATCAATCAATCAAAGTATATTGAATACCTACTTATGCTAGGTTTGGATGAATAATAAAATAGTTCCTGTCCTCAAGGAGTCCAGACTAGCAGAGGAAATGAGGACTTAAACAAATAACTACACATGATATAATAAATAAAAATAGAGTTTTTTAGCACAATTGACAAAATGACTAACCATATGTAGAGTGTACAGAGTGCATACAGAAAGGCATTATAAATGTGAATTTGAGCTGAATCTTAAAAGGTGAGCAGGTAATCACTAAGGAAGCACAATGTGGTAATAACTATTATCCTAGATCATGTTGTTCTTATTTAGTTTGTGCAAGATCCGTATAATAATGATTCATTTCTAACTGAGTAGAGAGGGGGTTTCACCATGTCACCCAGGCTGGTCTTGAACTTCTGGACTCAAGTGATTTGCCCCCCTCACCCTCCCAAAGTGCTGGAATTATAGGCGTGAGCCACCATGCCTGACCAAATAGTGATGATAAGATAATACTTACTATGTGTCAGGCACTATTCTAAAGAAACATCATTACCCTGTTCTTTTTTTTTTTTTTTTTTTTTTTTGAGACAGAGTTTTACTCTTGTTGCCCAGGCTGGAGTGCAATGGCACGATCTCGGCTCACCACAACCTCCACTTCAAGTGATTCTCCTGCCTCAGCGTCCCGAGCAGCTGGGATTACAGGCATGCACCACCACACCCCGCTAATTTGTATTTGGAGAGACCGGGTTTCTCCGTGTTGGTCAGGCTGGTCTCGAACTCCCGACCTCAGGTGATCCACCCGCCTCGGCCCCCCAAAGTGCTGGGATTACAGGTGTGAGCCACCGCACCCAGCCTATCCTGTTCTAGAAAAAACCTGAGGCTTAGAGAAGCCTAGCAACTTTCCCAAGATGATACAGCCACTGAGACGCAAGACCACAATTCATTACAGATAACCTGTTTCCAGACTGAGGAAAGATCATCTCAGTTTTTCTAACAGGAGAATCAAAATCCAGAGAGATTAGGAGATCTCGAAAAAGAGATTTATTAGAACTTGGGTCTCTGGTTTTGAAGCCCAGGCAGATGGGGAGGAAGAATACCACAGAGTGAGAGAGAACATGCAAAACCACGGAAGCACAGAGGAGCTGGGCATGTCCCCAGGAACCACAGATGTTTGGAACTCAATACGCATTTATGGAAACAGCAGGAGAAGCTAAGGCCACTAAAGTGGTCAAGGATGACGAAAAATAAACTATGCCACACCGAATTACATAGACTGCCCTGGAGGAGATGAGGAAACAATGAAGGATTTTAAGCAAGAGAATAAGGAGAACAAAGGTTTAGAAATGGGGCAGGGCAACCAGTTATGAGGCAGCGAGGACTAGTGTTATTGAGATCAAGAGTATTGAAGTCAGAAAAACCACCAGTTATTATGACCTTAGGAAAGAGAACCTCTTTGAGCCAGAATCTTCTCATCTGTAAAACGAATATAATAAAGGGCTATTATGAGGCCTAAATGAGAGTACACAGATCATTGTGCTATATAGATCTGATACTGTATATCGGATCTAGTCAGCATTCAATAAATGATGGTGGTAACATTGTTTTTGTTATTAATGTTGTTATGATACAAATATATTGAGAGCTAGTTTCCATCTATTTGAAGGAAGAATATATGAAATACACTTACTGATGCTCTTTTGCTTAGGTTGTTTAGAAATAAAACTAATGCTGCTTGATTTGTTCAGGAGCAGTAAATTGATCTATATCAATACAGCAAAGCCCCAGGAGCACAAAGAGAACTAGATTTCAGGAATGGCATGAAGTTAAGAGTTCCATTTATCAGCTATTTCTTGTGTCCCTACGGTGTGTCTAATACTCTATTAAGTGGAACATATATAAAAGTTACGACACCATCTCCTTTCAAAAGGGGGCAAGAGTCTACAATACAGTTCCTTTGGTTGATTTCCTCTGTAAATGAGTTCCTGATTCCTGGCCTCCTCTCTCATTTACAACCTCACACACACCTCTTAGGTACTTACACTACTCCTGTGGAAGTGATCTGGGTTTCCCTACTTCATTACTCCCATCTTTGACTACCTTCTTTCCTGGCTCCTCCAGCTGGATGAGTTGGATTACACGTTTTTTGATCCAAACCAGCATCTCATTGTGGTCCAGGAAACCTTGCTACTAGAGTGAAGTTTATCCATTTCTCTCATAGCTGGCAGTAGAATTCTTCTCAGAGGAAAACATCTTGAGTCATTATATATAGATGGTGTGCCTTGAGAACTTGGGTTAATAAGAGATAGGAATAACAAGAGGGACTGTTCTATATCAGAAATTAATTTGGAATCAGTAGTGTCACTAGAGTTTACAATAACCTATTGTATATTCTAAAATAGCTGTAAGAGAATAATTTGAATTTTTAGCATAAAGGCAAATATTTAAGGTGATGGATATCCTAATTACATTGATTTGATATTTACAAAGTATATAAAGGTATTAAATTATCACATGTACCCTGAAAATATATACATCTATTATGTATCAAGAAAAAAAACATTTTTAAGGGGAAGAAAAAGAAATTAACTTGGGGATGTGGAAGGAGTTGGGGACAAGACAGAAGAGATGAGAAAGAGTGAAAAGAAAGGGATGGCAGAGTAACTTCATGGTATGCCTAAAATACTTTTTTAAAATGTGTAATATTCTAAGTTACTTGTATTTCTTTAACTCACCTCATTTCTTCCAAATTTCCAGTAGGCTTTCCACTACCCCTAAATTCCCATCCCTCTGCAAGACGCACACACGGTGCGAGGGGAGGTCCTGGTGAGGTAAATGAAGAAACCACAGGATGGGGCCAAGTTGCACTGCTACATCAAAAAGGAGCAGAAAGCAGAAAGCACACCTAGAGTCCAGTGAAATAGTCCATCAACTGAACCCATTAGTGGGGGCCAGAGGTAGTGCTGAAATCACATGTCTGGAAAATTGGCAGGATACTTCATGAAATACTATATAATATAAGAGTTGTGTAATAGGGGCTTGAGTCAATATTATCTAGTTTAAAAACAAAACGGATGATCCCAACTGATATCTGGGTCATGATTTCCTCAGAGACATTGACTATTTTGGCACAATCTATAGGTTTGCCTTTCCAAAGTTCTTACTATCCCTTCCCCAAAGCTATCCACCCTTGTCTTATCCCAGATTACTGCAACAGTCTCCCTGGGATCAGCAAATAACTTCTTAAAGAATCATACAGTAAATAGGTCAGGCTTTGTGGGCCAGATGGTCACAGTTGCTCAACTCTACACTTAAGGCCGGAAAACAGCAATAGCCAATACATAAATGGTTCAATACAAAGGTTATGTTCCAATAAACCTTTATTTACAAAAACAGGCAGTGGACCTTCTGTCCTGCTCTTTCTGTTCTCCAGTTGTTGTCAAGGTACTCTTTCAAAATGTCACTCCTGTACTTAAAACTTGAATGGCTAATTGGTAGAGAATAACCTTGGATTGCTTGAACTGTTACCTACAATCCAAAGCCTGCTGTTAGTGTACCTTCTGCTTTGCTGCTGCAGCTTGCAGAGAGATTGAGGAAACACAACTCCGATACTTTCTGATGCAATGACTAAAGTCTTGAATGGTTTCACATCTGCCTTCCTCTCTAAACTTAATTTGTTTATCTTCCCTTTGGCTCCTGATCGCTTACCTCATATCTTGTTTGCAGTCTTGTATACAGTGTACTTTTATATGTTGTAATTTTTCTCTTAAAGCAATTTTGGTTTGCCTTTCTGACCAATACTCACTTTTCAAATACCATGTGGTGTGAATATTCCATGTGGCAAGCCTATATGACTTAATCATTTAGTCCTTACTTAATTCTCACAATAATACTATGAGGGATTTCTTTTTATTATTCTCATTTTACAGTATACATAATTAAGACCTAAAGAGGTGCTGGCACGGTGGCTCACGCCTGTAATCCCAGCACTTTGGGAGGCCGAGGCGGGCGGATCATGAGGTCAGGAGATTGAAACCATCCTGACTAACACAGTGAAACCCTGTCTCTACTAAAAATACAAAAGATTAGCTGGGCTTGGTGGCAGGCACCTGTAATCCCAGCTACTTGGGAGGCTGAGGCAGGAGAATCACTTGAACCCAGGAGGTGGAAGTTGCAGTGAGCCGAGATCATGCCACTGCACTCCGGCCTCAGTGACAGAGCGACTCTGTCTCAAAAAAAAACAAAAAAAACAAACCCTAAAGAGGTTAAGTAATGTGCCAAGCAACAGAACAAGTGGCAGAGCTGATATATAAAGGTAGAAAGTCTGACTCCAGAGCACAAGTTTGTCACTTTACACTAATTTGTAGTTTCTCTAGGACCATGTCTGTTTTTGACCTCCTTGAAAACTGTTCCTGTGTGACCCCAGCAGTCTTCTGTAGTACTCCTGCAAGTTTCATTCTGAATCTTATATACAGTATGATTGGATCCAAGGCAATCATGACATTTATTAAGCATAGCCACCGTGCTAAGTGCTGTTCATTTGTTATGTCATTTAACCTTCACAGATCCTAATAAGAAAGATAAGGTTATCTTCATTTTACAGATGAAGAAATACAGGCACAAATAATGTGTTCAAGGTCACATTAGAAGAGGAGCTAGAATTTAAACTCGTGTAGTCTGACTCCGCAACTCATACTCATGGATGCACAAGTAAGTAGAAAGCCTGAAGAATTCCTCAGGCCTCATACGACGGGTGAAGTTAAATTATTCAGGCTTTAATTATCCAGGATAGGCGATAAGGGAGTAAGTATGTTTTAGTTATTTATTGCTGCCTAACATATGATCACAAAACTTAGTGGCTTAAAACAACAATCATTTATCGGTTAACAATTCTGTGGGTCAGTATTTGGGCTGGATTTAGCTGGGAGGTTCTTCTGCTGGTTTCACCTGAGCTCACTCATGTGGTGACAGTCACCTGGAAGGTTGGTGGGGTCTTCATGGTCCAGATAAACTCTCTGGTGATCAAGACCAGTTCACAGATGTTTAACCTGTGCAGTGGCATACAGCACTCACTTAAAAGGGTTTATCACTCTGTTGTTGCCGTTTAAAAATTATTAATAATTATGGTACAAGAGATCTCACTGGGCCTCGCAAGTTGGTGCTGGATGTCAGCTGGGCATCTTTCTCTATGTAGACTCTTATCCTCAAAGAGGCTAGCCAGCCAGGCATGGTGTAATCCCAACACCTTGGGAGGCCAAGGTAGGAGGATCACTTGAGCTCAGAAGTTAAAGACCAGCCTGGGAAACAATGAGACTCCATCTCTACCAAAAAAAAAAAAAATGTAATTAGCCAGATGTGAGGGCATGCACTTGTAGTCCCAGCTACTTGGGAGGCTGAGGTGGGAGGACTGCTTGAGCCACAGAGGTTGAGGCTGCAGTGAGCCATGACAGCACCAATGCACTCCAACCTGGGTGACAGAGTAAGACCTTGCATCAGAAAAAAGGGAGGTGCTTAGCCCAAGTTTCTTCACATGATGACAGGAACTTTCCAAGAGACTGACAGCAAGGTTTCTTAAGGTCCAGGCTCAAAATTCCCATATCATTATTTTTGATCCATTTTTTTGGTCAAAACAAGTCATAGGCCAACCCGGACACAATGAAGTAGAGGTCTGGAGTCCACCTCTTAATGAGAAAAACAGAAAGTCACATTGCACAGGGTCATATATAAAGGGATGGGACAAGATTATGACTATTTATTGCAATCTACCACAGAAGAGATATGTAGTTAAGGTAAAAGGAAATAATTTCAGTTTGGGAAATGTTATAGTTGAAGTCTCTCCTGTGGTAAATTCATGCAAAGGAATCCAGTATTTGGATAACATATATGTGTCTAGAACATGGAAGAGAATCCTGGTTGGACATATGAATTTCGGAATTGTCAATATGCAGGTAATAGGTTTCTGAATAAACAGATCAGTACTCCCAAAAAGACTGCATTACATGAAGGTGAAGGATAACAAAGAGATATAGTCAATCCCTTGGGACACCCAAACATCTGAGTGGACTCTTCTTCACATACAGCTCAATCTCCCTCTCTACCTGTGGTCCTATCCACTTTCTGCAGCCAGCTCAAGGTCAGTACCTGTGGGGGAAGTACAGCCTGCTCTGATACATCCAGATATGACTACTTACAGTCCGATGACCCATAACATAAAAGAAAGATACTCAATCCCCACTTTCCACCCAATATGCAAGGTTAGAACAGAAACAGAATTAACCACAATAAAAACTTCCATTTGAAAAATAAAAGAATGGAAACCTGATACAATCAGTAGTCCTTAATTTCTTGTTTGTTTGTTTTCTTTCCAAGCAGAAATCTCTCCACTGGCCATGAAAGAAATTCCTTGATTAACCTCATCTGGGCCCCTGGGTTCACCCTCTGGGAGGTTCTTCCTTGTGCATTATTCTTCAGGTTAAAAATTGAAGTGGATGTTGGAGAATATGTTTTCCTAGAGACTGCCTTAGGATATGAACAATGACTGTCATTTCCAAGTCAGATTTGTGGTTTCTTTAGCAATAGAATTTCTTCAAAAACTTAGTACAAGGCCAGGTGTGATGACTCACACCTGTAATCCCAGCACTCTGGGAGGCCGAGGTGGGCAGATCACCTGAGGTCAGGAGTTCAAGACCAGCCTGTCCAACATGGGGAAACCCTGTCTCTACTAAAAATACAAAAAGTAGCTGGGCATGGTGGCACTCATCTGTAATCCCAGCTACTCAGGAGGCTGAGGCACAAGACTCACTTGAACCCAGGAGACAGAAGTTGCAGTGAGCCAAGGTATTGTGTCTGGAATTGGTGGGTTCTTGGTCTTACTGACTTCAAGAATGAAGCCGTGGACCTTCATGGTGAGTGTTACAGCTCTTAAGGTGGCGCGTCTGGAGTTTGTTCCTTCTGATGTTCGGATGTGTTCAGCGTTTCTTCCTTCTGGTAGGTTCGTGGTCCTGCTGGCTTCAGGAGTGAAGCTGCAGACCTTCGCGGTGAGTGTTACAGCTCATAAAAGCAATATGGACCTAAAGAGCAAGCAGTAGCAAGATTTATTGCAAAGAGTGAAAGAACAAAGCTTCCACAGTGTGGAAGGGGACCCGAGCGGGTTGCCACTGCTGGCTCGGGCAGCCTGCTTTTATTCTCTTATCTGGCCTCACCCACATCCTGCTGATTGGTAGAGCCCAGTGGTCTGTTTTGACAAGGCGCTGATTGGTGCGTTTACAATCCCTGAGCTAGACACAAAGGTTCTTTCCGTCCTTACTAGATTAGCTAGATACAGAGTGTGGACACAAAGGTTCTCCAAGTCCCCACCAGAGTAGCTAGATACAAAGTGTTGATTGGTGCATTCACAAACCTTGAGCTAGACACAGGGTGCTGACTGGTGTATTTACAATCCCTGAGCTAGACATAAAGGTTCTCCACGTCTCCACTAGATTAACTAGATACAGAGTGTCCACACAAAGGTTCTCTCCAAGGCCTTACCAGAGTAGCCAGATACAGAGTGTCGATTGGTGCATTCACAAACCCTGAGCTACACACAAGGGGCTGACTGGTGTGTTTACAAACCTTGAGCTAGATACAGAGTGACGACTGGTGTATTTACAATCCCTGAGCTAGACATAAATGTTCTCCAAGGCCCCACCAGAGTAGCTAGATACAGAGTGTCGATTGGTGTATTCACAGACCCTGAGCTAGACACAGGGTGCTAATTGGTGTATTTACAATCTCTGAGCTAGACATAAAGGTTCTCCACGTCTCCACTAGACTCAGGAGCCCAGCTGGCTTCACCTAGTAGACCCTGCACCCAGGCTGCAGGTGGAGCTGCCTGCCAGTCCCGCGCCCTGCACCTGCACTCCTCAGCCCTTAGGTGGTCGATAGGACTAGGCGCCCTGGAGCAAGAGGCGGCGCTCATCCGGGAGGCACAGGCCGCACAGAAGCCCACGGAGGAGGTAGGAGGCTCAGGCATGGCAGGCTGCAGGTCCCAAGCCCTGCCCCGCAGGAAGGCAGCTAAGGCCTGGTGAGAAATCGAGCGCAGCGCCAGCGGGCTGGCACTGCTAGGAGACCCAGTACACCCTCCGCAGCCGCTGGCCCAGGTGCTAAGCCCTTCATTGCCCGGACCGGCAGGGCCTGCCGGCTGCTCCGAGTGCGGGGCCCGCCAAGCCTACGCCCACCCGGAACTCCAGCTGGCCCGCAGGCGCCGCGCGCAGCCCCGGTTCCCGCTCGCGCGTCTCCCTCCACACCTCCCTGCAAGCTGAAAGAGCCGGCTCTGGCCTTGGCCAGCCCAGAAAAAGGCTCCCACAGTGCAGTGGTAGGCTGAAAGGCTCCTCAAGTGCCGCCAAAGTAGGAGCCCAGGCAGACCAGGCGCCGAGAGCGAGCGAGGGCTGTGAGGACTTGCCAGCACGCTGTCACCTCTCAGTAGCGCCATTGCACTCTAGCTTGGGAGACAGTGCAAGACTCCATCTCAAAAACAAACAAAAATGTAGTACAGTAGTCCCCCCTTATTGGCAGAGGATATGTCTCAAGACAGTGGATGCCTGAAACCGCAATGGTACTGAACCCCATTGCCATCAATCAGAACATGTTTAGATGTCTGCCACCAACAAATTTAGTGCCTTTTTCATTATAACAAGACACTAATCACACACTGTGGCTGTAACTTTTGCAATTTGAGGTGCCACAACAAAACTAACATGAATTTTTTTCCTTCTTCACAATCTCATGGACAGAAGATTCGTTCTTACTGTAATCTTTCTTAATAGTCTCAGCACACAATTTTTTTCTTTCCTTATTAAATTGAGAAATTTTGCCTTTTTATTAAAAGGAAGCACTTTATGGCTTCTCTGTGATATCTGAATAGCCAGCATCACTAATCTTGTGCTTTGGGGCTATTATTAAGTAAAATAAGGGTTACTTGAACACAAGCACTGCCATACCACAACAGTGGATCATAACTGGGAGGGCTACTAAATGACAAATAGTTGGGTAGCATATACAGCATGGACATGCTGTACAAAGGCAGGATTCACCTTCCAGGAGGGATGGCTGGGATAGCATAAGATTTCATCATGCTAGTTATAAGAGTGTACAATTAAAAACTTATGAATTGTCTATTTCTGTAACTTTTCATTTAATATTTTTGGAAATCATGAAAAATGAAACCGTGTGGGGAGTTGTAGGCTTCTATGCCGTTTGTCACCTGTCCGTTACATGTGCCAGTGATAGGGACAGGAGGCAGGGAAATTCTGGGCAGAAGAGGGCAGGTCCCTGGTGAGGGTCCCACCTCCAAGCCTGGAACCATGGCCCAAAGAGGGAACATGCATTCCTGTTTTCCCACTCAAATGTTGCCTTTTCAAAAACTACCCATGGCCTGCCCCACCCCCATCCTGTACCCATAAAAACCCCAGGCTCCACCAGCAGAGAGAAGAGAAAAGGAGAAGCAGCTGGATGTCAGAGAGAAGCAGCTTGACTTCAAAGGGACAGCTTGATGGTGTGGCTTTGGAGAGGAGTCTGACAGGGGATGGCTGGACTCCAGGGGAAGATCACCTTCCGATTCCATCCCTTTTCCAGCTCCCCTTCCCTCTGAGAGCCACTTTCATTGGCAATAAAATTCTCTGCATTCACCACCCTTCAATTCGTTCATGCAATCTGATTTTTCCTGAATGCCAAACAAGAGGCATCACTCCAAAGTCTGTCACACTGACCCTCTGCCCTTGCTGGTGTAGAGCAACTGCCTCATGCAAAACGGCAGAGGGCCCACTGAGCTGTTTAACACTTAAGCTGTCCACGGACAGCACAGCTAAAAGTGTACTGTAACACACACCCTCTGGGGTTTCAGGGGTCACAGGTACTCCCCATTAGACACTGCCACGGGGACTGCACAGAGTTTTGCTCCTGCTGGCACCCAAAAGCACTCACCCCAGCTCCTACACCTGCTCACCTGCATGCTCCCTCCCATGAGGGGCTGAGCATAATGGGTTCAAGTGAGTGGAGTTTACCCGTGCTAGTGGAGACGTGGCTGGCTAGCCCCAGTGCCCACACTCCAGGTCCTACTCATGAAGCAGTCAGGGAAAATTTCCTGCTTCACCAGGAACTACAATGCAAGTTATTTTTTCAATCTACCTCTTAAATTTGCTTATACACTAGTTCCTATCATCTACTCATTCATCTTTTCATTGTTTTAATGGTGGCTATTTTAAGATAATCTTAAAAAATAAGTGAGGGCAACTCCCTTAATCTGATCTTTGCTGCAAGGCTAGATCTCTTTCTTTGGCTGAAGAATCTTAATGGGAGGACTTGGAGAAAGTCTCTGAACAACATTCCAATATCCCATTTGGACTATAGAAATAATTGAACTTTCCAATACTGGGAGGCCCCAATATTCTGTAAATTCTTCCACAACCAGACAAGATCAGGCGCATTCAGGGTGGTGTGGCCATAGAGTGTACATTCTTTACTTTCTTCCATCCTGCTTGCAAACCCATCATTTCTTATGTGAGCTCATTGCTTTCTTGAAAAACCTTGCTAAATGCAGCAAAGAGAAACCATTATACATCTATATTCTGGTCCCTTCCAAATGCTTCCCCTAGAATTCAACTACAGAAGGAACATGATCAGCCTTCCAAGTTAAATAGGTAACGTTTTTACCAAATTTTTTATCACATCCTAACAAGGATCAACAGTTTCCCAGCCTGAGAGGTCTGTTTCCTCACTGCCAATTTTCTGACTGTTAGGCAGTACTATGTTTTCGGATTTTAGAGGTTTTCCATTTCCAAGTATCAATTTCTGTATTAGTTAGAGTAAAGGCTAAGAGATCCCAGAATCCAGTGACATAAAGAAAACAGATGCTTCTCTTCCTCTCACCTAACAGCCAGGCCTAGACTAAAAGAGCAGCTCTGTTCTAGGTTTGCCTTTCCAAAATTCAGGTCATAGAGGATCCGGGTTCCTTCCATCTTGTTGTTCCACCCTCTTCTAGGATGTCTTCCCCATCTTCATCATCACAGCTGGTCACAGACACGTCCATGAAGGAGAAAGAAAGCAGTCCAAGGCAAGCCATCTTCCTTTAACAAAGTAAGGCAAAAGTTGTATTCATTGCTCCTAGTTATATTTAATTGGCAAGCACTTACTGACAAAACCACTCCTCACTGCAGAGGAGGATAAGAAATGTAGTTGCCAGCTGAGTGAACACGTGACCAGCAAGAAGGGGAGAACAGTTTTCTGGGGACAATTATTAATGTGCCACAAAAAGTAAAAAGGAAAGATACCCATAGCTAAGAATCCTTAGAAATCCAAAGACCAAAAGGGGATAAATAAGTTTCTTAGAGGAAAAGAAAGTGAGAGCCTGAAAAAAACCTACGGCAAAATCTAGCTGGTGGGTATCCAAGTTTCCATTTTATGATTTCAAGTACTTTTCTGAATATATTTTATAAATAAAAGTTTTATTTATTTATTTTTTTAAGAGACAGGGTGTGCCTCTCTCACCCAGGCTAGAGTACAGTGGAACCACCATAGCTCACTGCAGCCTCGAACTCTTGGGCTCAAGTGATCCTCCCACCTCAGCCTCTTGAGTAGCTAGGACTACAGGGATGTGCCACCATGCCTAGCTATAATTTTTTGAAAATTTTATTGTAGAGATGGGATCTCACTATGTTGCCCAGACTGGTCTCAAACTCCTGGCCTTCAGCAATCCTCCTGTCTCTGCCTCCCAAAGTGTTGGGATTACAGGTGTGAGCTACTGTGCTCGGCCAACAGTTTTGTTTTGTTTTTGTAATTTTTAGGAAAGTAGATAGAAAAAGAAAGACCTAAGAAGAATATAAAGATAGAACAATAGTGGTATGAGGAGAATCAGAGAAAACGGTATATTATGTCAATGTCAACATGTTTGTCTAAAAGAAAAAAGTCAACAGAAGAAAATAATTTCATAAAAAAGGTTTTTTTCAGTTGGCTAAGAGAAGACAAGAAAGATAAGAAAAGGAAATATTCTTGCTTTCAGATGTCTTATTGTGGAAAGAAAAAAATAATAAAATAATATATTTTTTAAAAAGGCAATATTCTTTGGACTTGAAAATACAGATGTTATTAGAGAATAATTATGGTAGAAGTTACATTTCAGTGAATTGGGAAATGAAAATGAACAAGGAAAAATGAGACAGCAAGTGTAGCCTGGTCTTTTTTAAGAACACTGGCTTTCACAGAAAGAAACCGACAGTTAAGATGACAACTAGCAATGACTAATTCCATTTGCATGAGTACCACTCTCAGGGGGCTGAGCTGGGGTAGCAGTAGTAGGTTGTAAGGTCAAAGAGGGAATTCTTCTTTGCCCTCTGAAGGTTTGCTGAAAACTGAACTGACAACAGGCAGATTAATAGGAGAAAAAGGCATATACAGTTTATTTAACCAGCTGGGGGCTGGAGGTGGGGGAAATCACAGGAATGTGGTTACCCAATAACTCAATGAAGTCCAGATGCTTATATACTCTTCTTCCTAGGGGAAGAGGAGATGGGGAGCGGGCGTGTAGGGGAAATGAATGAGGTCAAAAAACAATGGCCTGGAATAAAGTTCCTCTGAACTCTGGAAGAGGTGGCCACAAGGTAAGGGGCAGAACTTCACTGTGAACAAAGGTTGTCTTATACAGATAAATTCTGCCAGAAAATCTCTTGGAGCTGCCCTCAGAAGAATAAATGAAAAGTCTGTCTGAGCATGGCAAAGATTCCCAGTCTCTTTTTTTATCCAGTGGTAATCTTTCCCGGTTATTTTTTAATTTTTAATTTTTTTTTTTTTTTTTGAGATGGAGTTTCACTCTTTGTTGCCCAGGCTGGAGTGCATTGGTGCAATCTTGGCTCACCAACACCTCCACCTCCTGGGTTCAAGCGATTCTCCTGTCTCAACCTCCCAAGTACCTGGGAATACAGGCATGCACCACCACGCCTGGCTAATTTTGTATTTTTAGTAGGCACAGGGTTTCTCCATGTTGGTCAGGCTGGTCTAGAACTCCCGAACTCAGATGATCCACCCGCCTCGGCCTCCCAAAGTGCTGGGATTACAGGCGTGAGCCACGGCGCCCAGCCTCTTTCCTGGTTATTTGATAAAATTCCTAGGGAGGGGGTCTTAAGATAATTGCATTTCTTTTGTAAAGAAACTTCACTAGTCAGATAAGGAAATTCCAGAGACAGAGTCCCTCCCTGTGCTTCAGAAAGAAAGAGGATCCCAGAGACAAAGGGCAGGGAAAGGTCAGAGAGAGACCTTGGTTCTGAGTCTTATTTCCGAAGCCTTTCAATTTTCTTTAATTCAAGGTACTAGGCATGCCAAAGTACCATATTCCAGGGAATTGTTTTCT